>NW_026946270.1:0-16806 GCF_034702125.1 Engraulis encrasicolus | reverse complement strand
TGCGTGCATGCGTGCGTGCGTGCGTGCGTGCGTGCGTGCGTGCGTGCGTGCGTGCGTGCGTGCGTGCGTGTGCATTGAGATGGTGAGGCGGATTTGCCAGCCACACATTGGACCTCCTGCTGGTTAATTAATGTCTTCACGGATCTAGGCGGGGGAGAGGCAGACGAGGAGGCTTTTAGAAAGCCATACTTAATAATAAAATAAAATAATAAAATAAAATAAAGATAACCACTCTATCCCACTTTGTCTTCGACCACCACCATGATAAAGACTATTCATCACCACAGCCCACTCCATTCCTCAAGGTAGACAGACCACCACACCCACCTGCTCCTCTCCTCTCCCCTCCCCTCCCCTTTTCTCTCCTCTCCTCTTCTCTCCTCTCCTCTCCTCTTCTCTCCTCTCCTCTCCTCTCCTCTCCTCTCTTCTCCTCTCCTCCTCCTCTTCCTCCTCATCCACTGTTCCCTGCGGCTATGCCCACCCCACTTTACCAAATCACCACCATCACCACCACATAAAATCACCTCCACCTCCCTGTCCCCTATTCTCAGCCACCACCACCACCACCACCACCATTCACCCCCTTTCCCCGACTGCAGCCAAGCCTGACCCCCGCCAAACGCCACCTGCATTGCCTTTCCACTATTCCCTACAGCCCAGACCCACTTCAATCACCCAGCCCACCAGCTCCACTCTCCAGACACACCACTATCCTCCCCCTTGCCCTCACTGCCGCCAAGCTCCACTCCACCACTGACCATCACCACCACCACCACTTCCATCATAGTTTCTCCCCAGACATACAGAGAAGGCCCCCTTCATCCCCATCACCACCAACGCCACAGCGTCAATCACCCCCTCCCCCCCCAGTCCCCAGGAGCTTTAAGGGGGATTCATACTTGGCTTGACTGGCGCTAGCCTCCTTCATACTTCAATCGCGACCTCACTCGCGACCTCACTCGCCACTGCCGTGGCGCGACGTCGTGCACCCCACATTTTTTATAACTTGTCGTGCGCCACCAGCGACCATGCAGATAGGCAGACAAAGCAGGAGTTGCGAAGAGAGGCTACAACTACTGTAGGCTACTACAGAATGGATCCTGCATCATTTTGAGGATAATAAAATGTCCTAGAGAGTTATTTTATCTTCTCTCTTAAATGTTGTTCAGTGAAACAATTGTTTACTTTGTTCAGAAGCACGTTGTGTTCGGCGATCTATTTATAAATTCTGCCGCCAGAACAATGCTCTCACATGGTCTTGGAATGATCTGGCAATGTAGGCTACAACAAAAAATATATGTTTCAATGTGGTAAGTCACAAGTCAGACGTTCAGTAGCCCTACAGCAGCCGTGTTTGGCTTTCTATTTTATACATCCGTAGAACTCACGCTGCGAGTTGCGAAAGATACTGCCGTTTCTCTCATGAACAGCAGAGGGCACTTCCGAAAATGCGAGCGAAAGCCTGTTAATGGCGCTTTTGAAGTATGAATAGTCTGGCGCAAGTGATGACGTCATTAATGGTTCTCGCGCCAAACGCGCCAAAGTGCGCACGTGAAGTATGCAGAGCCCTTTACTCCCCAGACACTACGGTGAGCCATCCCTTTCCTCCTTTGATGCGGGCAAGCCCCCCCCGCCCCCGCCACCACTGAACACCACCACCACCACCTCACCTCCTCTGACCCACCGAGACCACCAGACCTTCCCACTATTCCCTGTGGTCAAGGCCCACTTCCACCACATTCCTCCACTATCCCCCAGTCCACCACCAGCCCTCCTCCACCAAACACCCCCATCGCCTACCCCTTGCCCCTGGCTGTGGCTAAGCTTCACTGCACTAAGTGAACGCCATCCCCAACCTAGCCCACCAGACACACCCAGGCCACCATCATCACAATCCTCCAACCCACCAGCCCACTGTTGAATTTGAGTGGTATATCCAGCTGCATTTTGCAGCTGACCTACAACTGATTGACCATACTGTTGTTAACTTTTGTCTATTCCTGTGTTCTAATCAATTGGGCCCTGGAATGTGGCATGTTTACGGTTACTTTGCTGATATCTGGAGAGCTCAGAGCGAGAGCCTCTGCTGTCGAAGGCCATTGTGCCAGGGCACAGTGTGCTCGCGCCTAACTTTCCAGATAGCAGACACATCTAGGCTGTGTGTTATCCTTAGCGATAGGTGTTTTATGCTTCGTCACTACTGGAGACATGGAGACGACATCTTCTGTAACTAATATCATACATGCATACATGTAACATACTTGTGGAAGGGGGTTTAAAAACCGTTTCCACCATTTTGTCAGCTGTCGATTGCCTGCCATTTCGCCAGAGATAGGATGCTGCCTAGTTAGTGAGACGCTGTGAGACTTTGTCTCATTTTTATTTCTTTCTTTTTTTTTTTTTTAATTTATATTTTATTGTTTTTTTTAGGGAAAGGGAAGTGGGAAACAACACACATTGAGAACAGAACTATGTACATACAGGGAGTTTGTCACTTACATATTCATACAATAGGATACATTTTACATTATGAAGTCATAGTTATAAAATTGGGCTGTTAGGCCACTTAGCTGGAGCAAAGAAATACCATTTCAACCATCGCTCTAAGAAGAGTTCCATTTTCTGGTTAACATAGGCTGTGATTTGTTCCATCTTATATATTTCCACCACAATGTCTCTCCACATTCCAAGTGTTGGGCTTTCTGGTTGTAGCCATTTCCTTGTGATAGCTTTTTTGCTGGCCACCAACAGAATGTTCATTAAGTATTTGTCCACTTTCAGCCAGTCTTGAGGAACACATCCCAGATACAAAGTCTTAAAGTCCAGTGGCAAATCCTCTCTGAAAATGTCTTGTAGTGAGTTATGTATTTCTGACCAATACACTTGAATTTTTGGGCAATCCCAAAAGACATGGTGGTGATTTGCACTTTGTTGACCACATTGTCTCCAGCAGTCAGGGGTGGCGTCACTGAATTTAGATTTCTGGGCTGGGGTAATAAAATATCTAATAAAGTTCTTCCAGTTAAATTCACGCCAAGTCATTGAACTGGAGCATTTCCATTGATATTGCCACATTCTTTTCCACTCTTCGTCTGATATTTCAGTCCCTGTTTCCCTTTCCCATTTTGCTTTAATATATGCTGTGGAGTGGATGTTATTTTGTACCAAGCAGGTATATGTGGCTGATATGATACCTTTATTCAGGTTTGAATTATATGCTCTTTTAAATAGTTCAATAAAACTGTGGTTTGTTTTTGTTATATTTTTAACCTTTGTGTTAACATAATGCCGCAGTTGTAGGTATCTGAAAAAGTCTTGCTTATCTAAATGGTGCTTTTCCTGTAACGTCTCAAAACTGAACATTGAGTTATCCTTCATAATGGTACATAAAGCTGTTATTCCTTTCGCTGTCCAAATTTGGAATCTATTATCCATAGCGTTTGGTGTAAAATCTGAATCATGTGAGCACCATTTCAGAGGGAGCAAGTCTTCCTCTAATTTATAGATTTTCAGCATATTTTTCCACACTTTCAGAGTGAATTTTACCCATGGATTGTCTGTTTGGTGTATATAATGTTTTAATTTAGAATCTGCAACAACTGCCTGTATAGGGATGGGAAGCACCCTGTCTTCAATGTCTTTCCATTGTGCCAAGTATGAGGGATTGCACCAGCATAATATTGTTCTTGTCTGGGCAGCAAGGTAGTATTCTCTAAGAGATGGTAAAGCCCAACCTCCCTTTTCTTTCATTAGTTGTAATGTTTTGAAGCGGACCCTTGGTCTCTTCCCTTGCCATATATATCTAGACAACATCTTGTCCCATTCATTAAATTGACTCTGGGGTATTTCTATTGGTAGAGTCTGGAATAGATATAAAAGCCTTGGTAATATGTTCATTTTTATGGATTGTATCCTTGAGCTGAAGCTAAGAAAGGGAATGAGGTTCCACCTTGAGATGTCCTCTTTAATCTTTTTATCTAGAGGTAAGTAATTGTAGTCTGATAGTTTTGAGAGATCTTTTGGAATAGTGACACCCAGATACTTAATATGTTTTGTTTGCCATGACCATGGGTATTTGGTTTTTATCTCAGCTGGTGTATCATAATTATATGTTAATATTTGGGTTTTGCTTACATTGACCTTGTACCCTGATAGTTCCCCATACTTCTCCAGTGATACCATCAGTTGGGGCAAAGAGTGTGTTGGGTCACTGAGATAGGTTATCACGTCATCGGCATAACAAGCTATCTTCTGTTCTCTTTCTGCAAGATTTATCCCTTTGATTTCTGAGTTCTGTCTCTGTAAAATAGTCAGGGAAAGTAAGCAGTCTACCTGCAGCCTTGACGCGATCCCCACATATCTGCTAAAAAACGTACTTGGTTGCTTAGCAGCACCTTTACTGCAAATTGTTAACACCTCTATGCTTACAGGCATTTTTCCAAGCTCATTCAAAACAGCCATGGTAAAGCCACTCCTAAAAAAGACAAATTTAGATCAGAATTCTTTAAACAACTACCGACCTATATCAAACCTCCCCTTCATAAGCAAGGTACTAGAAAAAGTTGTATTTAAACAGCTTAATCAACATCTGGCTGGGAATGATATCTTGGAAAAATTCCAATCAGGCTTCAGAGCCAACCATAGCACCGAAACAGCACTAACCAAAATAATAAGTGATCTTAGGCTCAACAGTGCCGCAAACAAAGTTTCAGCACTTATCCTCCTCGACCTCAGTGCCGCCTTTGACACGATAGACCACAACATACTAATTGACCGCCTTGAATCTTGGGTAGGCTTGTCCGGTCACGTCTTAGAGTGGTTCAAAACATATATTACAGGAAGACAGTTTTTTGTCACCATCGGAGAATACGTCTCCAACAAGTATGATGTGCCTTTTGGAGTTGCTCAGGGTAGTTGCTTGGGCCCTCTCCTCTTCTCTCTCTCTATATGTTGCCCCTGGGCTCCATCATCAGAGAGCACAATGTCGATTTTCATAGCTATGCCGATGACACTCAACTATATATCTCTGTCGAGCCTAGCCAAACCACTGCCATTCATGCCTTGACTAAATGCATGTCTGCCATTACAGATTGGATGAACAGTAACTTCCTAAAATTAAATGAAGATAAAACTGAAGTGTTGCTCATTGGGCCTAAGAAAAAACGTGCAAAACTCCACTCAAGCCTAGGTGACCTAAGCATACACATTAAAGATAAGGTTACTAGCCTAGGTGTGGTCATAGACTCGGATTTGAGCTTTGAGCCTCACATCAACAAGATAACAAAATCTGCTTTTTTCCATCTTAGAAATGTCAACAAAGTGCGCGGCTTGGCCCCCCGACAAGACGCTGAGAAACTTATTCATGCCTTTGTCACCAGTAGGATAGACTACTGCAATGCTCTTTTCTCTGGTCTCCCAAAAAAATTAATTGACAAATTGCAACTCATTCAAAATTCTGCGGCAAGAATCCTAACAAGAACCAGAATGAGAGAGCACATCTCTCCTGTCTTGGCAGACCTGCACTGGTTACCTGTCTCATACAGAATCGACTTTAAGATTCTGCTCACAGTATTTAAAGCATTAAATGGACTTGCCCCTAGCTATATCTCAGACATGCTCTCTTTTTATGCCCCTGCTCGAGCTCTCAGGTCCACTGATGCCAAGCTGCTAAGGACCCCCACCCCCCCGCAGAAGAAGATCGGCGACGCCGCGTTTGCCTGCTATGCGCCCAAGAGATGGAACACCCTCCCCATCGAGATCCGATCATCCTCCTCTTCGACTCCTTTAAGAAGCAGCTGAAGACCCACCTCTTCATCCTTGCCAACTCCTAGCTGCCAAGACGTCATAGTGTCCCAGCCGCCGCAGCGCCCTTACTACTCGCAATCCAGCCCTGGCAGGGGGCTCCCCTAGGTGGCCGCTGGTCTCTGCCTGAGGTTTCTTCCTGACTACAGGGGGTCTTTTTTCTCAGACCTCACTGAGCTTTTTTTCCCCCTCACAAACTATGAATCAAGCGAAAGGGAGTTTTTCCTCACCCCTGATGCCACCAGGGGCCGCACCTGAGCGCCCAATCTCTGTGTGACTATCTATGACTTATGATAGGCCCAGCCACTATGGACCTTACACATCTAAGAATCCTGGTCCTAACCTACGTTGACCTTATGACTCTACATTCTCTGTCTATCTCTTCTTCCTCTGCCTTCCTGCTTTTTCTGCCTCTCCTCTATACCTCTCCTTTTAAATCTATCTCTCCTCTCCTTTTAAATCTATCTCTAACAATGTTTTTTCCCATTTGTTAAGCACTTTGAGTTACATGCCTTGTATGACACAGTGCTATACAAATACAATTATTATTATTATATTATTATGTATTGAGCGAGTGGTTCAAGAAAAAGTGCAAACAATAGTGGTGACCAGGAGCATCCTTGTCTTGTTCCCCTCTCTAGGCTGAAGCTATTAGAGAGATAACCATTAACTTTGACCCTTGCTGTGGGGTTGTCATATAGTGTTTGTATGGTGTTAATGATCCTGTTGTGAAAGTTAAATCTGTGTAGAACTCTGTATAGAAAGGTCCAGGAGACTGAGTCAAAGGCTTTCTCTGCGTCGATACTAACCACTATTGCCTCCATTTTGTTCTTAATTATGTGGTCTAGAATATGTAGTGTCCGTCTTATGTTATCTTGTGTTTGGCGTTGGTGTATAAATCCTGTCTGGTCATTATGGATCAGGTGGGTCATTAGCGTCTCAAATCTCCTGGCCATTATGGAAGTAAACATCTTGTAATCTAGATTTAAGACAGATATTGGTCTGTATGATGCACACTTTGTTTTATCTTTGCCTTCTTTTGGAATGGCTGATATAATTGCCTCATTCCAGCTTGGAGGTATTTGTGATTTTTCCAGGGCCCAATTTAGTGTAGGGAGTAGAACTGGGATTAAGTCACTTTTAAACTCCTTATACCATTCTGCTGTGTATCCGTCAGAGCCTGGAGATTTACCGACTTTCAGTTTGCTAATGGTGGCTAAAAATTCACTTTCTGTTATCTCTGCTATAAGTGTGTTGTTCTGTTCCTCTGTCAGTGTAGGCAATTGCAAAGAGTTTAAAAATGTATCAGTCTGAAGTATGCTTCCTCCAGGGACTCTGGTATATAGGCTTTTGTAGTATTTCTGAAACGCTTCATGAATTTCACTTAAGTTATTTTTAAGTTCTTTTGTTACTGGATCATGTATTTTGTGAACTGTATTTTCGGCCATTCTTTTCTTCAACTTCCATGCTAGGAGTTTCATTGATTTGGACCCACTTTCATAGAATCTTTGTTTTAAGTACATAAGATTTCGTTTAACATCATGTGTAGTTATATTTCTTATTTCAGTTCTGACTTTGTCAATTTCCTGTAGTGTATTCCTATCTGAGTTTAATTTGTGCTTTAGCTCCAAGTCCTTTAAATTTTTTTGGAGACTGTCAAGTGCTCCCTGTCTCTCTTTTTTCTTATGTGAAGCTATTGATATAATTTTCCCTCTTAAAACAGCTTTCATGGTGTCCCACAACATGGGTGGTGATGTTTCCCCATTATCATTAAATTCTAGGAAAGTCTTTATTTCTTTTCTAATTTCTTCTTTAAATATAGGGTCATTTAATAAGCCAGAGTTTAGCTTCCATGTAGTATTTCTGGGTCTTAGGTTAAGGTCAACTTTGAGATATATAGGTGCGTGGTCACTCAAATCTATTGTTCCAATATCACAAGAATGTATTTTATCCTTGTCCTTTCCAAATGTCACAAAATAGTCTATTCTTGTATATAGGGCATGAGGGGCAGAGTAGTGGGTGTAGTCCCTTCTCAATGGGAACAGCTCTCTCCAAATGTCAATAAGACCAACATCCTTAAAAAGTGTGTTGATGTTTTTAACCAACCTTGTTTCATCTAATTTCCCACTTGAGCAGTCAAGCTTTGGTTGTAAGTGGACATTGAGATCTCCCCCACATAAAAGCAGACCCTCAGTTTCTGTTATCATCATTTCAGTAATTTTTTGAAAGAAGGATATATCGCTTCCTGGGGGTGCATAGATGTTTAGTAATGTGACTAGGTTTCCATCTATCTTTCCTTTAACTAAAATGTATCTACCCTCTTTGTCCTTTATTTCAGACAGTTTTTCAAATATAACTTTTTTAGATATAAGAATTGCTACTCCTCTTCTGTGTCCCGTTTTATATGATGAAAAAAATAATTCGTTAAAACCCATTGNTCTAAGTTTTCCATGTTCCTTATCATTTAGGTGGGTCTCCTGTAGATACACCACATGAGCCCTTTCTCTTTTCATTTTAGATAGGATTTTAGATCGCTTAATAGGATTTAACAGCCCGTTAACATTATATGAAATTACTTTAGTGGTATCACCAGCCATTTGTATTGTCCATGTATCCTTATGTTGTGACAAAAATCAAATATTTCACCCCCTGTGTGAACAATGTAAAGAAACCTTACATAACAAAACAAACAACAAAAAAACAGTGATTCCAAGGCAGGGGTCTCTAAACGACCCTTTGCTGATCTAGTATGAACGTCTAGCATGGGAGGAAAGCCTCTCCTGTTCATGAGGTGAGGGCCTCCCTTTAAAAAAAAACAAAAAGCTTCAGATGTCCTCTGCTGAGTGAGAATTTAGTCTCTCCCTACCACCAGAGGCGTATTTGCGCCCTGTCCTGTTTATACTCATAAAACATGAAAATAGGTGCTAGTGAACTGAATATTTGGTTTTCTAGCTTAAATTCGCCAGCTTTAGGTTATATAGAACAAACATACCAGTGACTGCCTTCATTTATAAAACTGAATAAGTAAAAAATAAAAAATTGTAGGCATTATGTCATTTTTAAACCTCAACCAAAATGTTCTTTCTTTTCCCCAAAAGACAGAAATTAAGAGTAACCTACTGTAATATTTAAATTACATGGATTGCAATTTCCATTGTCTAGTTTGACACATTAAGCTTGCATAGTCAATATGAACCTCACATTTTTTTTACAGTGCTTAATTTCGAGGAGAAGGAAAATTACAGAGAAAAAAAATGGCTGGCTTATTAATAGTAAGAGTAATAGAACAAAAAGTGTCCCCATAGTTCTCTATGAGTGCATACCCAAAAAGGTATCACTCGGCGTTTAAAACGGTCTCACCGGGTGGTAGCTCTACGTTGAGATATCCTTGCATAGCTCGCAGTAGGTTTCCATCTATCCGCGCACGGCCGCTCCTCCCACTCCAGCCCATGCGATGCATATCTCTCTCCAGTCGTGCCGCTTTGGATAGCTCCACTTCGATTCCCAAGTGCCGCAGGCCATCAGCTGCCTCCCACGCAGATTCGAAAACCAGGGTAGCATCTTTAGTGAACACCTTCAGCTTCGCTGGGTAGGGGCTTTGGAATTTGATTCGTTTCGCTTTCAGTTGCTTTTTGATGGCCGCATATTCCATTCTCCTCTTCTGTAGCATAGGCGAGTAATCATGGCTCAGCGTAATTGTCTCTCCCTTGTAAGTTAGGTTCTCATTCCACGCTCTCTCCAGCACTTGTTGTTTGGTTTGAAAGCTGTGGAATTTCAAGACAAATGACCTGGGGTTTGCCGTTTCGCTGGTGGGTTTTTGTACTAGGGACCTGTGCGCACGGTCCAGTCGCAGTTCAAACTCAGTCGGCAGATCAAGAAGTTCGTGGAGAAATTGGTCAATCCACTGCACCGTGTCCCCTTCCTCCGACCCTTCTTTAATTCCGTATATCCGCATATTCTCTCGACGCGACGCATTCTCCAGAGCTTCACAGCGAGCCTCCAGCTGTCTGTCACGGTATAGGAGGAACTTCAGTAGCTGTGTGTGTCGGTTTTGCTCATCTTCCACCGTGCCAACTCGTTCCTCCACCTCGGCCATTCTTACCCCAAGCCCTCGGACAGTATGATCCAAGTTGGCAACTTGTTCAGAGAGTTTTTCAAGCGTCCCGTTTACCTCTTGTCGAAACTTTCTGAGTTCAGTTATGATAGTGACATTGATGTCACTGTCAGGAACTTGCGTGGAGTTGCTAGTCTCTCCGGTCTTGGCTAGGTTAGCTGGCATGGTTGTGCTATCCTTGGCGAAGTACTTCGATTTTTCTTCTTCCTTTGACTTCGGGGCTTTAGGTTTTCCTCTGTTATGACTCATCTTTATATTAGGCGTCGAATTTTCCAAACTATGGGGACTAGTTCGTTTTTAAAAGTTTAAATTAATAATGTAGGACAGGGAGCGAACCTCTCAAGCTGCCGCACGGCTCATGACGTCACCGGAACTCCCATTTTTATTTCTTTTCAACCTTTTTATTCTTTTCCTACTTTTACTTCTTTTATTTTCTTCTTATTCTTTTTGTAATCTCACTTTTTCTATAATAAATTGTATCCTGATCGATCCTTTTAACTACGAAGTCAAGACTTATTTTTATTATTGCAAGTGAGTCAACTAAAACACAACGCAGAGCATTCATCCTTCAATTTTTATTGGAGAAGAGAATTTTGGAACACCTCCAAAATCTAACAGATGGTGCCGTGACCCGGATGAGAGGGAGAAGTGACGACCAACCCGTTGGGGAGAAGCAGACGCTAGCCGACCAGCCTGCTTTCCTGTCCAGTTTGGGGGAGACGAGTGGGGACGCTTACTCGTTTAACCATTAGAAATTGGTGAGATTGGGTCTACGTTACACTCCTGACACATCAAAAGAACCACAAAACTCACTGCAACACATAACTTAAGACTGACACGTAGTTAATCGTATTAAGTAGCACCTTACATCAATGGTTTATGAGCTCAATGGACCTTTGGTGTATGTTTTAAAGGCCTAAGTAATCTTTGATCTTTACAAAATGTTTTTCTAATGTTTTTGTTTTGTAAAATGAAAAAGGGTTAATCTTGGCTGCCATTGCCAAATGAATACACCTTCCTTGCATGTTTTTTGCAAGATGAGGGTTCTAATCCAGTAATACCGGAGTGGTGAGTCGAGAGCTAGAGATTTTGCACATCATTTCTTTTCAGATGAATGTAATGAATTTAACTAACACGACAATAGACCACAGGCCCAGGTACTAAATTGGAATGCCATTTTTTCAATAAGTAGCCTGTATTATTACATAGGATAGAATCTGCTTAGCGCGCAAGGACTTGTAGTCCGAAACTAGTTTCACAGTACCTTTTTTAAAAAGGATTTTCGGTCCGAGTAAAATCTTTTTCTAGTCCAAGACTAGTTTTATAGTACCTTTTTTTTCAAGGATTTTCGGTCCGAGTAAAATCTTTTTCTAAAGTCTAAGGCCGTGGGGAGTAATGCGCAGTGCTATTCCGGTCTGCGAGAGGAAAGTTTTTTTCCTTGAAGCTGAGACAGAGGGAGAAGGGAGGGGAGAGATAAGGCCTCTCAGCCAGTGAGGTTTTTTCTTCCTCTGCCCTGTCTCAAGTGAGAGAAAGCGAACACCTGCTTTCCCAAAACAGTTATTGTGCCTTCATTTGATAATTGATCCAACATTGGCAAACATGCCACTTTTCAAATCACGCAGGTCAAATCGAAGCACTGAAACTGATTCATTGGTGAAAACATCCACCAACAAAACTGAAATTCTGCGTGAATTTTCCAACAAGTTGAAAAAGAAGTTTGATTTGAGAAAACTTTGCAAGAAGAAGAAAAAGCCGGTAGCTTCTGTTTCACTGAGCCAGTTAGAGAAACATGAATCTGAACAAACAACTGCTACCAGTCCCTGCACTTTAGAGTCGCATACAGCAAAGCTCATAGAGTGGCAGGATGAAGATAAAGATGGGGGAAAAGCAAAACAAACTGCTAAGAGTACAGTGTGTAATGTGCTTCAGGCCAGACAAACGCACATGCGCCTTGACATAGTGGAAGAGGGAGGCATCCTCTCTCCACAGACCAATGTGTGTTATGAGGGAGCATCCTGTGTTGTGCCTTCTGCCCCGCCCATACTCTCTGATTCAGGAGACGAAGGAGAAGAGGAGGAGGAACTTCCAGGAGGAGCCAGAGTCCCTGGTCCACACCCTCAGGCTTCCAGACTGACCGTCCCTGCTCCAGTGGGAGGGGCAGCCCAAGCAAGCCCTTCCTACGCGCCCATGCCATGCCAAGGCATCATGACAAGGCCATCCAAGTGGTTTCCATATGCTGAGCAAGTCACCCTGCTCCAAGATGCCATGCCATGTGACTTCATCTTCCAGGAGTCCACCCACCTCAATCCCTTGCATGCGGTGCCTACGGTGAAGACGTCTGAGAGGCGTGCCACCAACGAGGAGTCAACCGATGGGGGAGAGACGTCGGGGAGTGGAGATGGAAATGGAGCAACTGCATCAGTGCCAGAACAAGTGCATCAAATCAGTGCAACCCCTTACCTCCACCCTTGGGACAAAGACGGTGGAGAGCTGAACTTTGAAACGGTGAGGTTGTGTGGAGAGCCCCCACCAAGCACAAAGCAGTACCTTATCAACAAGGCTGCTACCCAAAGACTGAGATCTGTCATCCATGAACTGGAAGCACATCTGTCCCAACCCTCAGTCTGCTGGGATCAGGACTTCTCTCAAGGGAAGAGAGAAATCACCGCTGATCACACCACAGCAATTCAAAATGTTCCCTTGCCAAGCAAGATCAAGCAACTACGAACTTTTTCAAGACTCTGGAACTACAGCCGTGCATGGTTCGAGTCTTACTCTGAACTGTGTGCGGTACCTGCTCTAGGTTTGCCTGACCTAGAGTGGCCCTTCATTCTCTTTGCGCACGAGAGGGAGGTGGTCATGACCTCTCTCATGTGGACACACAAAGGTGCCAAAGTCTCTGACAGCAATTGCGGAGACTGGTTAGCAGTGCTAGAGTCATCACACACCGTGATTCAGCACCCTGCTGTGGCCAACCCATCCCCAAAGCTGTACCCTCCTGATGACATCATCGACCACGATTGTGCTGATCGGGTCGAGGGGGGGGGGAGGAGAGGGCTACCAAAGAGACTTCTCTGCATCCTGTCTGTTCGAGGGGAATGACGAATTCAGATGGATTACAAGTTGACGAAACTGTTCTGGAAGACGACTACGAGAATGGCATACGACAAGTCAAGCCGGAAGAGGATCCTTCGGACATTCAAGAGAGACTAGCGAAGCAACATCAAGAAGGTGTGCTGTGGCCTGACACACTCTCTGTTGTGCTATGCAGCATGCATGTCACACACAACAAGGAGATAGACCTGAGCCCTTGCGTAATCATCACCGGAAGACCAATGTCATTGCCTGGCAACATTGACTTTGTTTTGATTTCCTATTCAAGGACTGTATCCAACTCACTTATGCTGTGCATTCTGCACAGAAGGCCGTGAGTGGGATTTGGAAACAGTAACAACAGGGAGGACAAGACCCTGCAAGCTGCACTCCTGCCTGGACAATGTCCTAGTGACTAAGCCCAGTGGCTGGCATTACAACCTAATGGGGAAGGCCGTGGGAGGTTCTGTGGGTTACCAACTCTGCAGTTAAATTACATGAAAAAGCAAAATAGATACATGCACGTCACTGTAAAATGGTTGATAATGGTCCTTTGAGCTCATAAACCAATTCAGGACAAGTGTATCATGTTGACTTTGGCGTAATTTCCTTCTAGCGGTAGCGAGACTAAGGAGTTCAGTGTGCGGAAGACTTTTCTTTGCTGTTAAATCAGCTGGGTTTCTTGTTTTGCGGAGTGTAGTTTGGGGGGAGAAAAGATAGGGTTTTTCCTTCAAGCCTGTATTGGTAGGTTTCCTATCCACTTTTCACTTTGTCCTGAAAGAAAAACATTTTCCCTTTGGAGAGAGAGGAGAGATTTCTTTTCTAATCAGTTGTCAACATTTTCAAAGAGTGATTACTTTTGTTTTAGAGTTTAATCACAACCAGCTAATCAAGTGTTAATCTGCTATGTGTTATTATTAATGCTTGCATAGTCACTACATCTTAAGCCTATATGTTAATGAAAAGTATTAATCATTAAGTAATTCCTGTGTAACGTTTCATTTAGTAAGATGTGTGTTGTCTCAGATACATGAGTATCTGATCTCTCTGATACTGCGCTTGTTCTTTCTTTTATGACAGAATTGGACGAGATGCACAACATCTACCCAATACACCACATCTACCTTGGCTGAAACTTCTGATGATGGAAATCAAGTAATTTCCTGAACTTTGAACTTTTGAACTACACTGTGAAACACCGTGGCTGTGGGACGTTCAACGAGCAGACTGAACCTGCTACTCTGCTGTCCTGCTGGTCTGCTGACGTGCGGCTGTAATGGCGGTCCTTTGGCCTGCTGTTGTGTGTTTTGTCTTGCTCTGATTTCAGGCTGGCTGTGACATGATTATAGCCAACACGAGATACACAGGGAGACTGTTCTTTCTCCAAAATGCCCAAGGTTATGCTGCCGTCAAGACAACCAACAACGGCTGGTTTTGCGGGCTGATGCACCTGATGTCAACGTTTCTCAATATAGCCTATATGCCATCCCGTTCACTTTGTGTGAATATATTATTGCCTTTAAGTGTGTTCACAGTGCCTGGTATACTTCTACTTTTCATTTAATTTAGCAGAGAACCCAGAGTTTTCCCTACTCTTCTATGTTGCTATTGTTTTATCTTCTGAAGTGTTCCTGTTGTTTTGCTCAAGCAAGTCTGTTCCAAGGCCAAACTTGTGCAAGTCAGACAACCAGACATTGCAGACTGATAGTTTTTCTTTTCTCTTTGAGTTTCTTACTTTTTGCTACTATGCACGTAAGCAGTTAATTTAGTGTAATTTCTGGGAAAGTTATCAGTTTAATCCTGAGTAATATCTTTACAATGTTTGACATTCGTATTGATTAGGGGTATTTGATTGAGGGTGGTTATTATTGCCTATTTCCTTCATTCCTTATTTTGTTATCCCTGTTTCAAACAGTTTGCTCATTCGCTTGCTTTGTTTAGTTTGAAGATAAGAAAAAACGTTGTTTTTATTTCTCTTGATGGAGGAATGTTACATTTGAGTGATATATCCTGCTGCATTTTGCAGCTGACCAACAACTGATTGACCATACTGTTGTTAACTTTTGCCTATTCCTGTGTTCCAATCAATTGGGCCCTGGAATGTGGCATGTTTACGGTTACTTTGCTGATATCTGGAGAGCTCAGAGCGAGAGCCTCTGCTGTCGAAGGCCATTGTGCCAGGGCACAGTGTGCTCGCGCCTAACTTTCCAGATAGCAGACACATCTAGGCTGTGTGTTATCCTTAGCGATAGGTGTTTTATGCTTCGTCACTACTGGAGACATGGAGACGACATCTTCCTTAACTAAGATCATACTTGCATACGTGTAACCTGCTGACATGAGGAAGACGGTATAAAAACCGTTGCCACCATTTTGTCAGTGGTCGATTGATTTGCCTGTCATTCGCCAGAGATAGGATGCTGCCTAGATAGTGAGACGCTGTGAGACTTTGTCTCATTTTTATTTCTTTTTAACCTTTTTATTCTTTTCCTACTTTTACTTCTTTTATTTTCTTCTTATTCTTTTTGTAATCTCACTTTTTCTATAATAAATTGTATCCTGATAGATCCTTTTAACCCTGTGAAACCTGAACCATGAAAGCAATGAGAGAAAATTCTAATTTTTTGGAATTTGCTTCAATATTGGTCCCTTATAAGAAATGTAAAAAAAAAAATCAAAATTTTGTTAAGGTCACTGAGATATTTAATGCATCATATATGATGCATCAGGCTTTTAATGAATGAAAATTCCAATTTCATGACCATTGAAAAATGACTTTTAATGCATTTACAACTTTTTTTTAATTTAAAAAAGTTGTCAGACAATTTAATTTGAGGATTATCTTTAAATATTTAGTGAGATCCTGCCATTTTTTTAAGCCTATCCTTGTTTTAGCAGGACCATATTTTGCATTTCCCACAGCCTGGTTAGGTAATTTTTAAAAATCTATGTAAAAACATAGCTGATCGAATGCTCAACAACCTATTTATGAGTGTAATATAGATCATTATTCATTTTTGATGTGTAATTTGAATATAAGGGTCCATTACTACAATTGGACCATTTCTCCATTCACTTCAATGCATTTTTTACGAGGTCATAATTTCAACATTTTGCATTACATTTTCAAAATTGCAAGTAAAACGTGTTTCTTAAGGCAATATCTTTGTCTTGAAGTAAAACAACTTGTGTGTTTTGTTAAACGATCGTCGTGGTATGCTTTGTAAGTTTCCCTATGGAGAAAATGCATTGATGGCTGACTTCCTGCCACCGCCGGATGGTGCTTATATGTCTCATCAGTTTTAGCACGATCTCTCTGCAACACGGTGTAAAAATATAAACTCTTCCTTGCTTAATTGCACAAAGCAAGTGTTCAAATTAAAGGATGTAGAGTTATATTTCGGAAATTTGTACACAAACCTTATGCAATTTGTCGATATCTCAGCGTCGGTCAGGGAAACCGCTTCTACCCCATTTTCCTGTTTTTCGCCGAGCTGTGGTCAACTTGTTGTCGACCGCTGCTCTATTGTGGCGATTTCCGTGTACTGCAGGACGTTTGGAAATGACACGCAGGATGTTTTTCAGATCGATTTTTTTTGTGTCAGCGTGGAGAGGGCTTTGAATTTGATGAGACATATATGATGCATCCGGCGCGATAGGGTTAACTACGAAGTCAAGACTTTTTTTTATTATTGCAAGTGAGTCAACTAAAACACAACGCAGAGCATTCATCCTTCAATTTTTATTGGAGAAGAGAATTTTGGAACACCTCCAAAATCTAACACCACCTACTCCAC
>NW_026946269.1:180000-215887 GCF_034702125.1 Engraulis encrasicolus | reverse complement strand
CCGTTGCTGTGTCGTAGGGTGTAGAAGCGCAAGCTGTGAGGGGACGGGGAAAAAAATCCCAAATGGATTATCTTTTTACCGTTTTCCAACTTTGAGACGTCTCAATGGAGAACAAATGCCCTCCATAACAAAGAGTCGCCGGCTAGCATGGGTTGCTGCTGTAAGACGGTCAAATATAACTTTCCTCTCTATCCCGGTGTGGAGGTGTCTCTGGTCTAATACCCACAGATGAGCTCGGGGAGGCAAACTTTGTGAAAAAATTCCTGTGCCTTCCTCAGACAGGACTCCCAGAAGCTGACATCTGGCAGGATACAGGCAACGTCAAGTAACAGTAGGTTGCACCTGTCACGAACATCTGTGTCTGCACTTGTGTGTAGTACCTATGACCTTGTTTGAGCTGAACAATGCCATCAACTCTGTGGAGACAAAAGTCTTTGTCTGCGTCACAAGCCTCCTGGACAGTGCTGTGTTTGTGCTTAGCAGGGCATTTCACTTCCAGGCAGCCTTGTCCACAGCAGTCACAGCTAACTAGGCCATCAGGTGAGGCGCCTACCTGTGGGAACGCCGGGTTTATGCAGAAGCCAAACTGCTCGATTGTCAAGTTATCGTGGTGTGGTGCTTGTTGTTGAAGGTATTCAGTGCGTGCTGTGTCTGTGCTTTGGGTAGCACACATTCTTGACTGTGGACACAGCCGGCTTGTCGATATTAGAGACCAGAACTGCATGCATGGTGGAGGCAGTCACTCTCCCTTTACCATAGCAACTAGCTATCAATATGGCGGCGTACCCAGAATGGAAGCGCTGTGCCCGTCCCTTATGGCGGATCTGTGTTCAGAGGAGCTATTCAATCGCTCTTGAGTACTGAAACTTTAAACCACAGTTGAGTAAAATTTACTTACATGTATGTGAAGCCCATTTTCCGTTGGTATGTGAGGAACTTTCCCCCATATCGCCAAGAAACTTGTAACAGTGAAACCACACAGACAGCGCGTGGTGTTGTTCAGATAGGTCGGTGTTGTTGACCGCGGTAGATGGCTTCTTTGTGGCTTGTGTGTGGAATTCGCATTGTGCGAATTAGTTGTACTGCCACCTAAAGGCTTGGTGTAGAACTAATTTAACCAGAGACGGTCTGTTTTGAACTTCCTTGAACAATCCTTGCTTTAGTTCAGAATAATTTAAAAACCAGAGTGGCCAAGCACATTGATGTTTTTCCTCAAAAGCAGGGGTGAGGAACCTTTTTAATTCAAAGGGTCACTTCAAAATGTAGGCTATGTCCAAGAAAGATCATTCAGATGTTTCTATTCTGATTTCTATTCGGTTCATTTAAATGTTAGCACCGAATTGTTTGATCAACTTCATTTCTGAGCTTATAGTATCATAATAAAATGTACTGACAGCAGAGCTGTGGCTAGAAGAAAGGTTTAATGCAGGGGTGGGGAAACCTTTTTCATTCGAAGGGCCACTTCAAATTCCTACCATGGTCATAAAATCCTCCGGGGGCCGTACTATGAACACAAATCAGGATTTCCCCATGAAATTTAGGCATATATAGACACCATTAGGCCTATATAGACATATAGACACCTTTAAAGGTAGACACATTTAAAACAGTCCCCACCTTTTCTAGGTCCCCTGAATATAGGCCTAACTTAATTGCATTGGAAATGTAATTTGTAAGATTCCTTTAGGCCTGCAAAATATGTCATAGGCCTATTTCATGTGAAGTTGCAAAACATTATAATGATATCAGGGGCCGGATAAAACGGCCTCAAGGGCCCTCGAGACATAGGTTCACTACCCCTGGTTTAATGGTTAGTGATTCTGAAAAACACCACTGGGCAGCGTGAACAAACATACACACAGACACACACACACACACATTTTAGTAAAAGGCCAAAAAATGCCCTAGGGCCCCCAACAATCCCGTTGCCTAGGGACCCCAAAATCCTAGAAACAGGCCTGCCGACCCCCCACTCCCTCCCACCCACCTGACCTCACCCCACCCCACCCCACTTGAAATTGACTGTAGCAGCTCCCGACCTGATCACTGGCATTTACATATTAAAGGCTCTCCTAAGAAGGGGATGGGAGGGGGGCATGGGGGAGCCGCAAATGCTGTGGCTTGAGGTATGAGGCAGTTTAAGGTGCAAAACTCATCCACATATTCCTCTTTTCATGCAGTGTTTGTAATGATAATCTCTTGTTATTTGTAATGATAATCTCTTGTTTTTTGTAATGATAATCTCTTGTTTTTTGTAATGATAATCTCTTGTTTTTTGTAATGATAATCTCTTGTTTTTTGTAATGATAATCTCTTGTTTTTTGTAATGATAATCTCTTGTTTTTTGTAATGATAATCTCTTGTTTTTTGTAACGATACTGTCTTGTCTTTTGTAATGATTTCTGTGACGTATGGTATGATTTTCTTTCTCTCGCTTTCTTGAAGAAGAAATGTTCCAAATTGTGTAATAAAGTTTTTCCGTTTTAAATCTTTTTTTTTGTTTCTAAAGCTTTTTAGATGTCTTCTGAAGATTTTTGTCACAAAACATAGACACTGGGATGTTGTTGTTTCTTTTAAAATACATGTTTTCCATGTACAGTAGGCCTATGTAATTACAGAAAGAAGATGTAATATAATTACTGATGATTGTTGATTTTTTAAGTGATAATAAAATGCATCCTAAAACCTTTTTAGTGGCCACGAGTATTATTTTAAACATTTTTAGTGGCCACGAGTATTATTTTAATCCTTTATAGTGGCCACGAGTATTATTTTATAGTGGCCACGAGTATTATTTTATAGTGGCCACGAGTATTATTTTTTTTCAGTTTTTGACTACTCCTTAGACTAAGCATTGTACCCTATTTTTCCTTTGACATAGGCCTATGCCTTTAGGTATCCTACAACACTGTCAGTATACGTCAACCTAACCGACTGTTGATTGACATGTCTACCACCTATTAGGTGAACTCTATACAAGGAAGTCCTCTGTGATTTTGAGTGCGTCTTAATATGCGACCTTGCCTCCTCCACTTGCGCTTGTCTCCACGTCCCTCCTCCTGGCCCCTCCTCCGTGGAGAAAACGATAAAGTTTCCCAGCTGTCAGCCTAGCCACAACAACTTTTGAGGGACTGTTTTTCATTCACCATCCCAATTGCAAATGAGAAGAAGGCTTTACAATTGAGCTTTTGCAAGATATTGAAATATAATGCTGTTGTCAGTGATGTCATCATGACGAGAAGCAAGTGGAGGAGGCAAGGTCGCATATTAAAACGCACTCACAGTCTGTTTGCACTGAGGAAGGTCTGGTGACCGAAAACGTTTTGCACTTTTGGGTATCACCTTTACCATTTAGCAATAAACCAATGATTGCATCGGCTGCTGGTGTGCGAGTTCCACTCTTTGCTTCTGTGGTAAAGCTTTGTAGTGGCCACGAGTATTATTTTAATCTTTATAGTGGCCTCGAGTATTATTTTAATCCTTTATAGTGTCCACGAGTATTATTTTAATCTTTATAGTGGCCACGAGTATTATTTTAATCCTTTATAGTGGCCACGAGTATTATTTTAATCCTTTATAGTGGCCAAGAGTATTATTTTAAATCTTTGTAGTGGCCACGAGTATTATTTTATAGTGGCCACGAGTATTATTTTATAGTGGCCACGAGTATTATTTTATAGTGGCCTTGAGTATTACTTTAATCCTTTATAATGGCCACAAGTATTATTTTATAGTGGCCATGAGTATTATTTTATAGTGTCCACGAGTATTATTTTAATCTTTATAGTGGCCTCGAGTATTATTTTAAACCTTTTTAGTGTCCACGAGTATTATTGGAACGTTTGGGCAAAACTGTTGCAGTGAGGACGACGTCTGTGTCTGGACAGGAGAGGGTCTGTAACCTGATGTAGTCTGGTTTTATAACTACATCGGAAATAAATGACAAATCAAAGGAAACTTGACTGAACTATTTCATTCTGGATTATTAATTTGGAATTAACAAACGTCATGTAAACATTGCAACTGTGAAATATATATATATTTTAATGGACAGTACAGGATTACATAAAATAAATGTCATATAATTGCTGATTAATAAGTAAGTACCGGTATTGTCTTCTGGTCCAAAGTACCAAAATAAATATAATAGCTGATTAATAAGTAAGTACCGGTATTGTCTTCTAATCCAAAGCACCAAAATAAATATAATTGCTGATTAATAAGTAAGTACCAGTATTGTCTTCTGGTCCAAAGCACCAAAATAAATATAATAGCTGATTAATAGAGTAAGAAGTACCGGTATTGTCTTCTGGTCCAAAGCACCAGGTCCACTTGTTTATCTCCCTTCATGTCAGCAAGTTTCATTAATCACCAAATGTACTTGAGACGTTCTGTAAACCTCAGGAGACTCAGAAGTTTGTGTGTGTGTACTGTCCAAAATCCCACATTTCAAAAGAGTATAGGTCAGCTGTTTAGTTAGAAAACACATACAACCACACAATGCCATTTATACACACACACACGCACACACACACGCACACACACACACACACACACACACACACACACACACACACACACACACACACACACACACACACACAATGCCATTTATACACACACACACACACACACACACACACACACACTGGAACACCCACCACACACACACGCACACACAAGCACGCACGCATACACACACATACATCAAAAAATCCTTGCTCCCCATACACTCAAAACCCTACACACATACACGTACACACACACACACACACTGGAACACACACCACACACACACGCACGCATACACACACACACACACACACACACACACACACACACACACACACACACACACACACACACACACACACACACATACTCCAACTCTATTCAGACTATTCTCCCTCTAGTGGCCAGCTCCAGAATAGGACTGTATGTGGATCACAGGGCAGGAACTCTGTCCTTCTACAGCATCTCTGGAGACACAATGACCCTCCTGCACACCACACCACATTCACACACACACTCTACCCTGCGATTAGGGTGTATAGTGGATCACTCCACAGTACAGGTAATGTAGTGTAATTATCATCTTATCACCAGGAAGCCTGAATAGAGTTACTGTTTGTCGCGCTGCTTTGCCACATTGACAAGAGCCAACAGTCATTAAAGATACATGCTTCTAATACACTTTAGGGAATAAAGAACCAAACATCCCATTTTCAGGTGTTGTTTATAACCTTACATGCTATGTTTAGATAAGAAACCAGCCATTTTAAAATATAAGTTTTTTTGATATTCAGTTTTTAATTTTTCAATGTATCATAATTCATATTCTGAAGGTTGTTGTATTCCATGCTGTTGAATAAGTTGTAGAGCCAGAAAAGAGCTTTCAAGCAATACCTCAGACATCCTTTTGTGGCTTACACTGACTGATATAATCAAGGCTGAATGTATAGTGTCCTACCCTCACATGTAAACATTTGCTAGTCTGTTTCTCCCTTAATATTGGTGTCAGATTCACACAAATCCAGTTCTGGTTTGCTACCTTGCTACTAAACAGGCACAGCAAGTATGATTGAAATCCGTGTCGGTCGGGTCCCAAAGTGTCTGATTTTACGTGAAATGACCCACATGAAACGTTGTCCTTTCCTTTCTGTTGTGTGGTTTACATAAGCTGTGCATGAAACGTTGTCCTTTTGGCAGGAATAAAACACGTCACACAAATATTACATACATATAACAACCCCATATTTATGGTCCCTCCCTAGTAGTCTGCATCATAAACTTTCCCATATCAGTTTCTCTGTTCCATCACATCGTCCGTGTTGGTCGGGTCCCAAAGTGTCTGATTTCACGTGAAATGACCCACATAAAACGTTGTCGTTTTGGCAGGAATAATTAACATTATTTTATTTATTTATTTGTACATGGGGAATGCCTCTTGAGATGCAACATCTCATTTTCAGTAGGGTCCCCTTGTGCACATGTGGCACAACCCCATATTTATGGTCCCTCCCTAGTAGTCTGCATCATAAACCTTCCCATATCAGTTTCCCTGTTCCATCACAAGGAAACCATCAGGTAGAAACATTAGCCGGGAGCTTCGTCCTGCCATAACGGCCTGTTGTTGTTCTGGTAAAGACACTAGGCTCAAACGCAACCACGCGGGCAGGCAGTTTGCTAGGCAGCGAGCATGCCCACTGTGTCCGCGTGAAGCATCCCGGTTAGAATTTCCGTCCGTGACGCAGCATATGGGAGTGACCTCTGCGCCGCAGTCATGTCTCATGGTGTTAAACTATCGCGGGAATTAAGTTTTTGCCACGCCTTCACGCAGTAAGGTGAGGGAAACTACTGGGCATCGGACCTCCTCCATGTCGTCGGTAATCCACCCTGATTGGCATTCATCAATCTGACGTAAATTGCAGGTGTAGCCCACATGCTTGTGAGGCAGTTCACTCGCTGCTCCAAGTAGGAAGCAACGTTTTTTTATGTTTTGGGAAATCACGTTAGAAAAAACTGTCCAACTTGTTTGCCTAACATTCAACCCCACCTTTATTAGACTAGGCAGATCTCGTGTTGATCAATCATTTTTATGCTGGCTGTTTCTCTGAGTGCAGCTAGTCAGGTAGAGACATTAGCTGGAAGCTTCGTCCTGCCATAACGGCCTGTTGTTGTTCTGGTAAAGACACTGTTTCTCTGAGTGCAGCTGTTTAGTCATGTATAAACAGGTGAAATGTATCATGTTAGGGGATGCAGCTGCTGAGACAAATGCGCTCTTTAATACCTATATCGGGTACCCAGAGGATCCGACTGAATGCAGTGCCACATTAAGCGTCATGGTGAATAGTGAGCCTGTACTTTTGTATCTTTTATATCTTCCTGCAGCAAGTGAGTACGACACACTACGGCCCCAAGCTTATCCAGGGACAGACGTCTTCCTGTTGTGTTTTGCTGTGGACAGTCCTGAATCTTTTCAAAACATTTCTAAAAAATGGGCACCAGAAGTGAAACATGTTTGCCCTGGCGTGCCGTTTATACTTGTGGCAACGAAAGCAGAGTTAAGGGATGATGAGGACGTAAAGAAAAGGTTGAAAGAGAAGAATCTGGAGCTGGTGACAACCAAGAATGGCCAAGCCATGGCCGAGAGGATCGGAGCCTACGCTTACATGGAATGTTCAGCCAAGACTTCCAGAGGGGTCAAGACAGTGTTTGACACCGCTATACTCGCCGCTCTTGAGAGACAAAGTCCAGCTCTTCGCTCCACCCTGAAACGCAGCTGTTGCCTGCTATTGTGAGGAGGACTTTACCAAATAGCCAAACATGTAAACAGGGAAGCTAATGTTCACCCTCAACTGGTTAGTGTTTATTTCTCAAATCAGAGTTGAAATAATCATTGGCACGCGCGCGCGTGTGTGTGTGTGTGTGTCACATCAATGAGGCAGTCTGTTATTGCTTTGGATATATTTTATGATTTGCATAATTCTGATTGTTGAATAGTCTCTAACCCAAACATATTTAGTCTGGTTAGTGTACTGTATATTATGATGTCAACATGCTTCAACTGTAATTGTTAACAATATGATTTTGTCAGGTACGAGACGGAGGAACCAGGTGCGTTCGAACCCAGAAGGGTATTTATTGAATTAGGGAAAAGGGGAGTGGGAAAGGAGAAGGGTTCCGGCTTCTGGGCTTCTGGGCGTTACCAGTGTTGCAGGGGTCACCAGGGTTTCGGGGTTTGCAGGGGTCACCAGGGGTCCGGGGTTCCAGGGGTCCCAAGGGCTGTGTGTGTGTGCCTCCCCAGGAAACTGAGCAGCGAACACGGGAGCTGGAGGGTCCGGGAGTCCTGGGGAAAACACACACACAACAGCAGGTGAAAACCAGGCAGTGGCACAGTTCAGGGCAAATCCAAGGCGAAAGTGTTAAGCAGAAGGCAGGTCAAAATTACCGGGGCAGAGGAGAGATCAGAGTCGAAGTCAAAGGCGGGTCGGGTTTCCGGGGTTGGAGAACAGAGCAGAGATCCAGCAGGTCCAGGTACGGGAGTCAGAGAAAGCAGGAGCAGACTGGAAACACGAGTGAGCTTGCAGACGATCTGACAAGAAATGACTGAAAAACAGGGCTTTATATACTGAGCATGGTTACTGGCAAATGCAGTGCAGCTGGAGAGTAAACGAGGCTAAATGAGACAGAGCAGAGTGGAGACAGGTGAAGGTGATTAGGCAGAGTGGTGAGCAGAGTGGAGCAGAGTAGGGACAGGTGGAGCAATCAGAGAGAGTGGAGAGCAAGGTGACAGATGATTAGAACCAATTGAGTGTAGTTACCAAGCAGGCAGAGGGAATGCATGACAGAACCCCCCCCTCAAGGGACGGCCCCAGAAGTCCCAAAACAGAATCACAGAGGCACGGTGGGTGGAGGGGGGAACCGGAGGAGGGCTAGTATTCTTCTGACAGGTCGGAGTCCATCGCCACCTCTTCTGCGGACAACCCCTCCATCTCAACGTCCCCAGCGGAAGAGGCACCATCAGACAAGGCCGGATTGGGGTCGGGGTCAGAGCCAGAGGCAGGCACAGAGTTGGGGCATGGCACAAGAGCAGGTGCAGGGTCAGGAGCGGGCATTGGCAGAGGAATGGCTGGCTGGGCAGGAACATGTCGAACCCTCCTGGGGCGACCCCTCCGGAGGGAGGGCTGGTCAGGGTGGAGGCGATGAAACTCAGTGATCATGGCCGGATCTACAATTCTGCTGGCTGGCACCCACATCCTTTCTTCTGGGCCGTAGCCCTCCCAGTCCACCAGGTACTGGAGACCTCTTCCCCGTCGACGTGATTGGAGGAGGCGTTCAACAGTGTAGACCAGTCCCCCCTTGACCACACGAGGAGGAGGTGGTGGCGGAGCATCTGGGAGCAGATCACTCTCGTGCACCGGCTTCAGCTTGGACGCATGGAAGGTTGGGTGGACCTTCATGGAGCCGGGGAGCGTGAGGCGTACAGTTGACCTACCGATCACCCTCTCCACAGGAAACGGGCCAACGTACCGGGGTGCCAACTTGCGGGACTCTACTCGGAGCGGAAGATCCTTGGCGGAGAGCCAAACCTTTTGTCCCACCCGGTATGTAGGGGCTGGAATCCTCCGGCGATTGGCCCCAGCTGCATAACTGGCCACTGACCGGAGGAGGGTGGCCCGTGCTTGGGACCAGATCCTGCGGCAACGTCGTACAAGGGCAAGAGCAGATGGGCAGGATACTTTGGGCTCCTGACTGGCGAACAGTGGCGGCGGGTAGCCGTACACACAATGGAAGGGGGACAAGCCAGTTGCGGAGCTCGGGAGGGAGTTATGGGCATATTCCACCCACAGGAGCTGCTGGGACCAGGATCGGGGATTGCGCGAAGTCATGCAGCGGAGGGACTTCTCCAGCTCCTGGTTAAATCTCTCGGACTGTCCGTTGGACTGGGGGTGGAAGCCGGAGGTAAGACTGGCTGTGGCACCGATGAGGAGACAGAACTCCTTCCAGAAAACTGACGCAAACTGGGGACCCCTGTCGGAGACAATGTCTTTGGGCAGGCCATGTAGCTTGAAGACTTGTTCCAGTACTACCTGCGCTGTCTCCTTCGCAGAGGGTAGTTTTGGAAGCGGAACAAAATGGGCCATCTTGCTGAATCTGTCAACAATGGTGAGGATAACAGTGTTACCATCGGACGGGGGCAGACCAGTGACAAAGTCCAACGACAGGTGAGACCAGGGGCGTTTGGGCACAGGCAGAGGTTGGAGTAGTCCTGCAGGGGGGTGACTGGAGGTTTTGTTTTGGCTGTAGGTGCGGCAAGCCGTTACATAGTCCTGGATGTCAGTCCTCATCGAGGGCCACCAGAAACGTTGGGAGAGTTGGTGGAACGTTTGCTCCATTCCAGGATGGCAGGCTAGGTGTGTGTCATGACCCCACTGGATCACCTGTGATCTGAGTCGGACTGGGACAAAGAGGCACTCGTCGGGGCAAGCACTGGGGCCAGGCTGGTCTTGGATCACCTGTCAGACTCGTCTCTCTATGTCCCAGGTCAGAGCAGCAATGATACAGGAGCTCAGGAGGACAGGAGCCGGTTCCTCCATGGGAGCTTCATCCTTCTGAAAAGACCCGGGAGAGACCATCGGGTTTAGCGTTGCAGGAACCTGGAAGGTACGAGAGGTTGAAGTTGAACCGGGTGAAGAATAGAGGCCAGCGGGACAGACGTCGATTCAACCTCTTGGCAGTTCGGATTTACTCCAGGTTCTTGTGGTCGGTCCAAACCAGGAACGGAGTACTGGTGCCCTCTAGCCACTGTCGCTTGCCGTCCACTTCGGCACGTTGGGAGAGAACTGCCCCGACTCCAATGTCTGATGCGTCTACCTCCACCACGAACTGCCGATCGGGGTCAGGCATTTGGAGGATGGGGGCAGAAGTGAAGCGGGCTTTCAAAGTTCTGAATGCCTGATCGGCCTCTGGTGTCCATTGGTAGTGGACCTTGGTGCTGGTGAGGGCAGTCAAGGGGGAAGCTACTTTACTGTAATTCCGGATAAATCTTCTATAGAAGTTGGCAAAGCCCAGGAATTGCTGCAGTTTCTTGCGGCTGTCAGGCACTGGCCAAGAGGTAACGGCTGAGACCTTGGCAGGGTCCATGCAAATGCTTCCCTCCGCTACAATATACCCCAGAAATGATACGGACTTGGCGTGAAACTCACATTTCTCTGCTTTGATGAAGAGAGAGTTCTCTAGGAGGCGTTGCAGGACCAACTGGACATGGCGGACGTGTTCAGACATGTCTTTTGAGAATATTAAAATGTCATCAAGGTAAACAAATACGAAGACGTTGAGCATATCCCTGAGGATGTCGTTCACAAGGGCCTGAAACACTGCTGGGGCATTCGTAAGACCAAAAGGCATGACCAAGTATTCATAATGTCCGGTTGGGGTATTAAACGCAGTCTTCCACTCATCGCCCTCTCTCATCCGTACCAGATGATAAGCATTCCTGAGGTCAAGTTTGGTGAAGACTGTTGCCCCCTGGAGGAGTTCAAAGCCAATGACAGGAGTGGCAGAGGGTATCGATTCTTGATTGTTATGTCGTTCAACCCCCGGTAGTCGATGCATGGACGGAGAGAGCCATCCATTTTTCCAACAAAAAAGAATCCAGCACGGCAGGGGAGGATGATGGATGGATAATTCCAGCGGTCAAGGAATCGTTGATGTATGTCTCCATGGATTTTCTTTCAGGGGCAGACAAGGAATACAGGCAGCCCTTAGGAGGTACAGTGCCCGGCAGGAGGTCAATGGCACAGTCGTATGGCCGATGAGGGGGCAGAGAAGTAGCCTTGGACTTGTTAAAGACTTCACGAAATCCATGGTAACTGGCAGGTACATTGGAGAGGTCTGGGATGTAGTCAGGAGATTCAGGACTGGTGGGTATGATGGCTCCTCTCAAGCAGGTTCGATGGCATTCTCTTCCCCACTCCCGTATTACTCCAGTTTCCCAGTCGAAGTGGGGGTTATGTTGACGGAGCCATGGATATCCTAGGATGAGTGGTTGCCCTGGTGAGCGCAGAAGATGAAACTGGATATCCTCCTGGTGGTTTCCCGACAAGTGCATGGTTACTGGGGCTGAGATGTGATTAACAGTGCCAAGCGGATGCCCATCCAGGGCTCGTGCAGGAACAGGTGTGGACAGACGATGGCGCCCTATGCCTAATTGATGAGCCAATTCAGAGTCCATGATGTTGGCCTCTGCTCCAGAGTCGACCAGGGCGGAAAGCGTGTGTGTGGGGAATTGGGAAGCAGAAGACGGACCTGGAGCAGGGGTTTTCGGTTTACGGGGGGCTGAAAACATGCTGAGCTCACCAGGATTCCCCCTACGCCTGATGAGCTTTGGCTTTTGCTGGACAGTTGGTCACTCTGTGGTTTTCGCCCCCGCAGTACAGGCAAAGGTTGGAGGAGAAGCGTCGCCGGCGTTCTTCTGGAGTGAGGGTAGCGCGGCCAATCTCCATGGGTTCGGGCTGGCTGGTATGTGTCATCTGGGCAGGAGAGGCTACAGGATAGGACGGAGCAGCCGAAGAGTCATTCCGAATGCGGACGGGGCGTGGAATTTGACGCCCCTTCTCTCGACGACGAGTCTGTATCCGGCGGTCGATACGAACCACCAGGGCGATGGCCTCGTCGAGGGTCGTGGGTAAATCGTGAGAGACTAACTCGTCCTTGATGTACTCCGCCAAACTGTGAAGGAAGGCGTTCACCACGGCTACCATATTCCACGTGCTGCGTCTAGCCAGGGTCCGGAATTCAATGGAGTAGTCAGCGACTGTGCGATTGCCCTGTCGGATTGTTAGGAGTTCTTGGGATGCATCCGCCGTTGTTGAACCCAGATCGAACACCTTCTTCATCTCCTTCTCGAAGGCCTCGAAGGTGGCACAGGCTGGGGTTTGCTGCTCGAACTCGGCTGCTCCCCAGAGACGAGCCCGACCCGTCAGATGGGTGATGGCGAATCCAACCTTGACCTCCTCCAAGGCGAAGGTTCTGGGTTGCAGCGAGAACAGGAGCTTGCAGTTGGTCAAGAAGGGCCGAACCTGGTCTGGGTCGCCGTTAAAGCGCTCCAGGTTTCCAATCTTGGGTTCCGGGTTGGATGTTCCGGGAGCTGGAGGTGTAGACACCTGGGCTGGAGCGATGTAGGCTGGGGCGCTGGGGGCTGGAGCGCTGGGGGCTGGTTGGAGTGATGCAGTTGAAGGAGTTCTCAAGCTTGTGAGGGCTTCGATCACCTGGGCCAGTTGCTCTTGTTGTTGCTGGAGTTGTTGTTGATGCTGGTGGCCAAGCTGAATCAAAGACTTAACGTCGCCAGTAATCCGGGACACCTCCTCCTCTGCACGTTCCAGGCGGTCCATGGCTGATGGGTCGTTCGCTGGTTCCATGGTGGTCAGATCGTACTGTCAGGTACGAGACGGAGGAACCAGGTGCGTTCGAACCCAGAAGGGTATTTATTGAATTAGGGAAAAGGGGAGTGGGAAAGGAGAAGGGTTCCGGCTTCTGGGCTTCTGGGGGTTACCAGTGTTGCAGGGGTCACCAGGATTTCGGGGTTTGCAGGGGTCACCAGGGGTCCGGGGTTCCAGGGGTCCCAAGGGCTGTGTGTGTGTGCCTCCCCAGGAAACTGAGCAGCGAACACGGGAGCTGGAGGGTCCGGGAGTCCTGGGGAAAACACACACACAACAGCAGGTGAAAACCAGGCAGTGGCACAGTTCAGGGCAAATCCAAGGCGAAAGTGTTAAGCAGAAGGCAGGTCAAAATTACCGGGGCAGAGGAGAGATCAGAGTCGAAGTCAAAGGCGGGTCGGGTTTCCGGGGTTGGAGAACAGAGCAGAGATCCAGCAGGTCCAGGTACGGGAGTCAGAGAAAGCAGGAGCAGACTGGAAACACGAGTGAGCTTGCAGACGATCTGACAAGAAATGACTGAAAAACAGGGCTTTATATACTGAGCATGGTTACTGGCAAATGCAGTGCAGCTGGAGAGTAAACGAGGCTAAATGAGACAGAGCAGAGTGGAGACAGGTGAAGGTGATTAGGCAGAGTGGTGAGCAGAGTGGAGCAGAGTAGGGACAGGTGGAGCAATCAGAGAGAGTGGAGAGCAAGGTGACAGATGATTAGAACCAATTGAGTGTAGTTACCAAGCAGGCAGAGGGAATGCATGACAGATTTAGGCCACTTCAAGTCCAGACTATAGGCCTGGCCCACCCTAAAGTCAGTGCTGTATAACCAGTCAGAGTATATACAATGTGTATAACACTTAACTGTTGATTTGATGATGCTTTATTAAATTTGGAACCAGAAGATTTTAATATAATGCCTGTGTGTGTGTGCGTACTAAGTGTGTGTACTAAGTGTGTGTATTAAGTGTGTGTGTGTGTGTGTGTGTGTGTGTGTGTGTGTGTGTGTGTGTGTGTTGTAGAAAGACATCAAATGACAGATGGATAGTGTGTGAGTGAGCGTGTGTGAAAGAGAGAAAGAGAGTCTTACGGTACTTCTGGTAAATAATTAATGAACTGTCCTGACTTGTTCAGCCGTGAGACACACCCAGTGGGCTGGGCCACAAACACACACACACACACACACACACACACACACACACACACACACACACGCATGTGTATCCACACAAATAAATATACTGTACATATATATATATATATATATATATATATATATATATATATATATATATGTGTGTACCGAAATGCCTCAAACGGGCAAAATCCAATATGGCCGCCACCACCATGTTAAAATTATGCAATCACTTTTCTTTTGGACTAAACAAGGTATAAATTAGAAAAGAGCACTTATTTTACGTTTTCAGATACGGGGAATCCCATCATGGCATCGGATTGAAGAGCAGATTGGAAGAAAGTGCTTATGTCATTGGCTGGCAGCCATTTTAAAAGCAGAGAGCCTCATATTGTCAGCGATTTTTAACAGTTTTACTAATGTCTCAAGATCCACAGAAAATAATGCTCTATGTCTCTGTGAATACAAATACTACAGAAAACTGCACTGAACTGCCTACATTCACCTGAAAAAAGAAGTTTGTGTGTAACTTTTTCCATTCTTTAGTTATGGGCAGTAGAACATAATAGGATGACACCCCAAAAAAGCGCTGATTTTTGACCCCCAAATACTAAGGTAAGCGTACCCATTAACCCTATCCAGACTAGGGGGGGGGCTAAAAGTGCCCGCACCAACTTTGATGTCGTATAATTCCTTAACGACTCAAGCTATGACTACGAAACTTTGTGACTTTTCCTAACATTTAGTTGTCTACAGTTAAGTACCGAAAGATTAGGTTTATCATTTTTTCTGTTGCCATGGCAACGGTTTTCTGACAGGTATGTCTGACCAAAAATCACTTTACCATATCTATGACGCCATATATTTTCATATTTTTTTGTTATTTCCATTAGCATCAGACAACTTTGTGAGCATTTAAGTGGTTTGAAGCATAAAATCATTAAAATTTAAGTGCATTACCTATATTTGTTGGAAAATCCATTATGGCGAGATTTTCGACATAATTACATAATGATGTCATAATGACGTCATAATAATAGATAATTACACAAAAATTATGTCATTCATAGATGTCCATATGTAGATCATCTCCCCCAAGTTTCGTAGTCATACTGTATTCCATTCATGAGTTATGAGGGGGGGGGTCAAAAGAGCCCCCCCCAGGCCCAGGAATGCCAAAAAAGCCCAGTCTGAATAGGGTTAAGCCCATGTACCCTTTAAGCCCACTTTCAACTTTGAGGTCAATTTAAAGAAAGGGAAAAGGTGGATTTTGTTTGTTCATCACCCTATCCAATTAAAGGGTTTAGTAACTGACAAAACGTTTTTTATTGCAAACAAATCACATTTTTTTATCGTTGAGTAATCCCTGTCCAAGTGAATCCAGTCTCAGGACTACTGACAAGAAGTCGCCTCAAAACTTTGCTGTTTTGGGACATGTCAGAAATCATAGAATTTCAGCTAGTTTAAGTCAAATGTTTTGAAAATACTTTCATATTTAGTGAACTAAGAGGTAAATGTAATGATTTTTATATATAAACGTCCAGTGTTTTGCCAAATTATAGCATTTCCCTTCAAATGGAAAGATGTGTTTTATGAGCGAGCAAACGCCGATATTCTCTTGATACAACCACACACCATCTTTATCTTACTCTGCCGTAAGACTTAAGGTGGTTAGGTATGAATTCTAAGCATATTCCAGTTTGTTTGGCATTGATCTTGAAAGAAATGCATCATAAAATGTTTTGTGGAGCTGATTATTTCCATAAAATAGCTTTTTGTATAGGCGGGCTTAATGGGTACTAGGTGGGCTTAAATGGTACAGCCCATTGAAATGCATGCAAGCTGGCATGCATGCTAACCAAAAATATCTTTGAGGGACATAAAAAGTGCTGTACAATCTCAAGTTGTTGGTTAAAAAGGCGTAATGTAATGAACTAACAATAATCAATAAGAAAAAATAAATTTCTCTGTTTGGATGAAGAATTTTATGAAGTATATGAAGTAAGAGATGCCGTAATATTTAATTAGGTTTTATGCATTATTTTTTGAGCAAATCTTACATTTTTGGTCTGAAATCATTTATGCCATGTAGGCTACACTGTTTAAACTCAATTCACACACCTCATTATATCTATTTTGATAGAGAAATAACTATATGAGCTTATTTGGAACACAAGTGGGCTTAAATGGTACCAATGGTGGGCTTAATGGGTACGCTTACCTTACACCTCTCTCTGCCCATATTTTTGCTTTAAGAACAAAGTCTCTTTGATAGTGTTCATGTTTGATATATGCAACAATATGAATGATTAAATGTTTCCACCTCAAACCAACCTCACAATGTTTCCACACCTCTTCACCCATGAATAAATAAATTACACACGAGTCTGAATGTCCCTAGATCTAATATTTATATAACCTTTGTATAATGGGAATTACTTAATGTTTGCCACTTTACTTGCTCTGCTCTTGGCCTATAAAGGAGGATCAAGTGGCAGACTGATGTGAAGAACAGATTAGAATAGAATAGAGTGAACAGATGAGGGAGTGGCATAGTGTGTGTGTGTGTGTGTGTGTGTGTGTGTGTGTGTGTGTGTGTGTGTGTGTGTGTGTGTGTGTGTGTGTGTGTGTGTGTGTGTGTGTGTGTGTGTGTGTGTGTGTGTGTGTGTGTGTGTGTGTGTGTGTGTGTGTGAGAGAGAGAGAGAGAGTATATACACAAAGGACATAAGCTGGTATTGCACATTAGTCATCCAAAGTTATTCCATAGATTGTCTTGCTTACAGTAATGTACATATTTCAGCTGAGATGGCCACTCTGCCACAAATATAATAATTGATTACAAGGCTGGTCTTTGTTATAGTACGGCAAGAATTCAGCTCAACACATCGCACTGTATCAATTATTGCACAACAACAGGTGGATGGAAGGCGATCAGGGGATAGAGAGATAGTAATGAACAGTCAGACAGTCCATGTGTGTGTGAAATGTGGTTTTAGTCTTTGGTCCTTACTTTCATGATGCATCTGTCGTGCCCATGATGCATATGCCGAAAGCAAAGAACTCAGAACCAGGATAATGTCCAAGACAATGTTTTAGCTCTGTTGAGGCAGAGGTAGGTTCAGAGAGGGCTAGGCCTATTCTCACGATTTGTGCCTCCTAAAGGCAGAAATGATCTCTTTGGTTTCCTTTTCATTCAGAGCTAGAGAAATGTGTCTCTGTACACCAGGCTGCCACCTTCAGTACCTTTTGCCGGCCACACTGCAGTAATGGGTGTGGAGAGACTATAGAAGGGTCTCAGCATGCAGCGCTTTGGGGATCCAACCCTGCTGAACAGGGGAGCAGGAGGAACAGATAGTCTGTCTGTTCTCTTCTGTTGATGGAATTGTGCAAGTATAGACTTTAAAATGACCTAGTTAAAATATACTAGAGTTATATTAACACATTTGGAGTGTATCATTAATGGTGCTCAGTTGGAGAAAGGGAGCCAAGGACAGGCAGTAGAGCAAGTGGTAGTTTTTAGGTGCCTAGGCACAGAAATGGGCACCCCCCTGTCTGTCTGGCTTTCCTGATCACTGCACTGTTGTACAGCTCAGATAGGGAGGGCTTAGCTGAGACAGTAATTTCAATGACCTGATTCACTATGCATGTAAGTTTGTTCTTTTCTCTAATGCAAATTAAGTTATACGTGGAGGACGTATTTCTGTGCCTATGCACCTAAAAACTACCACCTACTCTACTGTCTGTCCTTGAATGGTAAGTGGCTGGAACAGAGTTCATGTCTTGTCTCTGCCCATACAGCATAGTCCCTTTGTCTTTGAGACAATCATCTCCAAGGAAAGTTCCACAAGTTATTAATGCTCAAGCTATTTACTACCTCCTGCTAGTGAGCGGGGGTGTCTGTGTCAGCCATATGTGCCACTAAGGTAATGTCATCAGCATGCATTAAAAGTCATACCTTCTTTGTGACACTAGGCTCTGACTGTCCCATTAATGATCCTTCCCCTGGTGAAGTGGTTAGTGATTGCTTTATTGTTGGACAAATGTATATGCACATACCTATAGGCCTTCACTGCCCTACAAAACAAGAACGCAGTAACTCTGAAAACTGCAAACTGAGAAAAAAAGGCTTCAAAGTTTCCTATATGGCGCGACAACTGTGTTGTCGGTAAAGTGGTGGTGACACTTCCTGGTAATGCTTTTTTAGGATAGACATTAAATGCACACGAAAACACCCGAAAAAACAACATGTATTTGTCTTTTTGCCACATAAAACAGAGTTACTGCGTTCTTGGCTGGTATTACTGCCACAAAATGGAGTTACTGCGTTCTTGGCTAGTATTACTGTCTACTCCCAAACCATTCCCATTGGACAGTGCAGCAGTAACTCACCGACTTACTGCGTTTTTGTTTTGCACAACGTAACCTTTAATCCAGGGGTCAGGAACCTATGGCTCTAGAGTCACATGTGGCTCTTTTGGGAACTGTATATGGCAGTGGTTCCAAACCTATGGGTCGGGACCCAACCTATGGGTCGCCTAAGATCCACAGTGGGGGTCGCAAAGCCCTCTTGATTTTAAGGAGTTTAATTTTAATACCATATATAGCCCATGTTGAATAACTGACAAAGCATTTAAACTAATATACGCATAGAAGCAACAAAATGTAAGTGATATATTAAACAGTTATTCTATATTTGAATGAAGAAAAATTGAGGAATAAAATGATAACTAATGAGTTTTCGCAGGAAATAGAGTATTGTGCGACTCGCGCTCGCGCGATTGGGTCTCCAAAGACTGAAGAAAAGGGTTGGGAACCACTGGTATATGGCTCTTACTTATGTAGGGTTGCCTTGAAATATGGAATCGTCCTGTATTTATAGATAAAATGACGGGCTCCATATTGAGTTGAAACGGGACAAGGGAGGTTAACAAGTGTTAAAATGCAGGAAATTACATCTAAGAAATACAAAATTCTCCCAGACCGTCACCATAATGAAGTTGACAGTTGGCAACCCTACTTGCCTGTAATCAATAAAAGCAATAACTTGACAGTACACTCTAAAATTGTTGGGCATAATTGAATTGCGTCACTAGGAGGGCGCGGACTGGCCAGGTGAGTGAACTTAAGTGCTGCAATTTAAAATATTAGGTGCGATCGAGTTGTCGTCAACGCATGCATGCGCATTTAGACAGCAATGCACCCTGGATGAAAATGCTGCATGACGGTTAGATTTCCTGTCAAACTTCAAAATTTCGGTGATGTTGAGCTGACGAGGTGACATGTCACATGGTGTCAAACTATCGCGGGATGAATGCGACTCAGTCAGATCTTGCAACCTCTGCCGTTGCTTATCCCCTTCAACGCTCGTCTGCAGACCACCTCCGAGGTCACGTGCTCATGAACTGGTTGGTCAACAACTCACTCACGTGTGTATATGAGTCTTGTCTTACACCTCTACACAAGTTTGCGCATGTCCCCACTTCAGCTCCTCCTCACTGCCTGTCCCCCCACTCCTCACACGTGGTCTCGTTCATATTTGTGGCCGACTGTAAATGCGCTGTATTTATTAATACCCACATCGTGACAACAAGTTCTCGCTCACGCCCTTCGTCGATGTTGATCGACAGCAACAAAGTCGTATGGGGCTAGTATCAGTCGATCGACATAGATGAAGCACGTGAGCGAGAACTTGACACGATGTGGGTTGTATTAAACACAGCGCAATTAAAGTCGGCCACAAATATGCATGAGACGATGAGGTCGCACCAGTTTGATCTACTAACACACCACGTGTGGGGGGAGAGGTGGGGAGGAGGAGCTGAAGTGGGGAGCAGTGCAAACTTCTGTAGGGGTGTGAGTCAAGACTCATATACACACGTGAGTGAGTTGTTGGCCAACCAACCAGTTCATGGACGCGTGACCTCAGGGGTGGTATGCAGACGAGCATTGCTGTCTGCATGCGCATGTAGCCGTTGAAGTACGTCAATCGCACCTAACAGGAACTAGGTTACACAGGAGGTAGTTTAAGGCGGAAGGCTTTTTGAAAAATGAACAAACTATGAACAATTATAAACTATTAATTATTAATTTATTTTGAGATGTGTGAACTTTGAAGTAGTTCGTGTAGAAAGGAACTTTGAATTTCAGGAAGACCAGCATCCATGCTGCTGCTGCTGCTTGCTGTTATTACACACGGCCACTAGAGGGCAGCAGTACTCCATGAAGACCGGAGCCGTTTATAGAGATACGGCTCTGATGAAGACAACACGCCACTCCCCATCCAGGAAGTTTGGAGCGCCACAGGGAGGGAGGAACAAAACAAACAAAACACATGTTAATTTACTGCAGCACACGAGGAGTTGTCGCCTAGTAGCCTACCTATACCTATCCTCTATACTTTCCTAGTACCTATACCTATCCTCTATACTTCTCCTAGTACCTATACCTATCCTCTATACTTTCCTAGTACCTATACCTATCCTCTATACTTCTCCTAGTACCTATACCTATTCTCTATACTAAAATGGCTGAAGCGATGGCAAATAACGAGGACATTTTCATGTGTCCTATTTGTTTGGACTTTCTGAAGGATCCGGTGGCTCTTAACTGTGGGCACAACTACTGTATGAGTTGTATCACAGACTGCTGGAATGTGGAAGATGTGAAGGGCGTTTACAGCTGTCCCCAGTGCCGACAGACTTTCTCTCCAAGACCCGTTTTAAAGAAGAATATTATTGTATTGAGGGCTGTTGGAATGAGGAAGATGTGAAGGGCTTTTACAGCTGTCCCCAGTGCCGACAGACTTTGTCCTCTGTCTGGGTGTGGGTGAGACATATGGTTGGAATCGCAATGAATATTAGTTTATAATGGCTATCTCAGATTGGCCGTAGATGTGAAAGCAATGCTGTTAATCATAATTTTCTTACTGATGTGTTAAACTGCACATGTGCGGAATTTAACAAGACACGTTCTGCGCCATGGTCTGTGGATCAAGTGGCCACGGAGTCGGTTGTAACCCAACGAGTAGCTGCCCGATGTGAATCACATATGTCATCAGCAACTGACCAGCCGAAGCAGATTCCGAGGGCATACAGATTAGGTTTGAGCAATCGTAAAAGATTACACGTTGAGGAGGCGAGATGATTGGATAAATGAGAGCGCAGCTCAGCAAGCAATTGGCTCTTGCTGCCGGACAGGTGGGATATATGCAAGCACGCGGCATATTAGCATAGGGAATTGCGCCCATTCATTTCTGAAGTGTTTCGTCTCCTGATAGACTATCTCTGGCCACGAGTACTGCTACTACAAGCCTTTGCGAGACAGTCATGTGTTCAGCCACGATCTCTGAATGTTGTGATAGTGATGCATTTGTTTTTTTGTGAAGCACATTGAGTTGCACCTGTGTATGAAATGCGCTATACAAATAAACTTGCCTTGCCTTGCTTTGTGTGCACATGTCAGAGCAATGCAGAACAACCGGTTTTGGGTTTCAGTCCTTGAATATTCACTCACTCAAACAGACATGCAACTGTGCAACATGAGACTGTGTATTGCAAAAAGTTCATCTTAATCTCATCTAAGAAAGGGGATGAAATGACAGGAGTCACAGTTCAGTTGGCCAATGTTATAACATTCTTGGACATGCAAAGAAAAGATTGTGAATGTATAATGTGAGTGTGAGTGTTAGGAAATACTGAGCTTCACAAACATAAAAGAACAATGCTCACAGGCATTATAATTGAGCCTCTTATGAACAGCAGGTTATGTTTAAGGTACATCGACCCGGCTACTGAATTTAGGTGTGTAAAACCCTGTATTTCTGAACTCATTGCATTGTTCTACATTACAGAGGCCTTTGCACAAAGCAACCTACAAGGAGGAAAAGGGTCTAGGTGCAGTGTACAGTTGCAAAACTGACTGCACTGTCCAACACTTAGCAAAAGAAGATGTAGCATAAAATAATAAGTTGTAGGCTATTTGGGTTTGCCATGTACAGGAAATCACCTGATTGGCGCCCACACGCACGCTCGCACACACACACACACACACACACAGACACACACAGACACACACACACACACACACACACACACACACACACACACACACACACACACACACACACAGACTCACACACAGTTAGTCGCCTGATTGGCCACACCCACATCCTTCCTCACCTGGTCCTACTTTTCCTCTTCCTGATGACAAGGACTATTCTGATTTGCCAATCCCCAACCCCTCCCTCCCTGGGCTCCTCCTTAATGTTCTGAGGAAGTCAGCTGTCACTCAGCTGCTGCTTCTCAGAGTGTGCACTTGTTATTCTGTAGAGCTACAACATGGCGACAGCGTATTCTCAGGAGGAAGAATCTTACCAGGATAAGGAGCATGGGAAAAGAAAAAGAAAATGTAAGTCTTCTCTTGAGGAGGACTCCTTCACTTGTCCAGTCTGTCTGGAGCTGTTGAGGGATCCGGTGACAATTCCCTGTGGACATAATTTCTGTATGAGGTGCATTAATGGCTGCTGGGATCAGGAGGATTTAAAAGGAAAATATAGCTGTCCCATTTGCAAGCACACCTTCGACTCCAGGCCTGTCCTCCATAAAAACCATCTGATGGCTGAAATGGTGGAGAAGATTCAAGCTGCTGTTGCTCGTTGTTATGCTGGACCTGGAGATGTGGCATGTGACGTCTGCCGTGGGAGAAAACTCAAAGCTGTCAAGTCCTGCATGGAGTGTTTGGTATCCTACTGTGACACTCATTTAAAANCTCATGATCCAGGTAGAAATCACACAATAATCGATGCCACAGGCCAGCTACAGGAGAGCATCTGCCCCCGCCATAAGAAGCCATTTGAAATATTCTGTCGCACCGACCAGAGTTGCATCTGCTATCTGTGTACGATGGACAATCATAGAGGCCACGACACCATTGCCGCTGCGGCAGAGTGGAGTCAGAAAAAGGTAAGACGTAGCCTGTGGGCAGTATTGAGCATATCGTGGTTGACATAACGCCCTGTTTTTACGTAACATTGGTTAAAAACATACAAAATTGTTATTTTTCCTCTTAAAAACAAATGTAAATGAAAGAAGATGTTTCATAATAGTCTTACGTAGATGAGAAGAAACATTTTTGTTAAGATTTACTGTATGTAAAATTTTATATGTCAAATGTCCTACGGTGTGACTGTAACATTAATAAAACCTGGAATATAATATATATATAAATATACCATCAACATTTTGAATAATTTATGAAGCATTTGGCATGAATATAATATATACAGCTCTGGCAAAAATTGAGAGACCACGAAGAAATTTTCAGTTTTTCTGATTTTACCATGGATAGTTATGTGTTTGAATAAAATAAACATTGCTGTTTCATTCTATAAACTGATGACAACATTTACTCTGAATTTTGAAAGAAAATATTGTCATTCAGATAATTTTTTGCAGTAAATCTGAAATGGTCAAAATAACACATCAGATGCAATGTTTCCAAATCTCAAAATAGGCAAAACCAGATTATATTAACTTAAAAACAACACAATAGTAATATATGAACTTAGGGAGGGTTCGGAAATCAATATTTGTTGGAATGAGCTTGACTTTTAGTCAAAGCTTTCATGCGTTTTGGCGCCTTCCATTAGACCTTCACATTGGTCTTGGGTGACTGTATTCCAGGCTTGGTTTAAGAATTCAAGTTGTTCAACTTGGGTTGATGGCTTTTGACCATCCAGCTTCCTCTTGATCACATTCCAGAGAATTTCAAGGGGGTTCGGGCCTGAAGTTGGGGCTGACCATGTCAGGGTATTGATCTGGTGGTCCTCCATCCACAGCTTGATTGGTCAAGCTGAGGGCCTGAAGCATTGTACTACTTTACAAAAACCATCCTCAGCATTCAGGGGCATTGTCAGAATAGAAGAAATCATGTTTTGTCCCAAGGTAACTTTGTATGGTGAATCAGAAACAAATGATAACATATCCAACTAGAATAACTAATACAACACAAACATGTATAGACCTAGTTTTTAGTAATAAATGTGACAGGATCGCAGAAAGCATACAGTCTACTTACAGGTTTGTCAGAGCACAACCTGATTTTGTTCTCAAGAAAGCTCTCTAAAAACAGACTGTTGCGCCCACATACCCAAAGAAATGGGCAGGTAAGTATACCCAAAAGTGTGACTGAAAACCTAAAACAAGCCTTAAATCAAATAAACTGGTGTGATCATCTGGTTAATAGTGACGCAAACAAAAGTTGTGAAAAGTTTATGAGGGTGATCAAGGACATGATGACAACATTTATGAAAAAGGTTAAACAGAAAACCCACAAAAAGAACCACCTACCACGGCTTGACGAAAAAATGTGGACACTGATGAAACAGAGAGACCATGCTCTCAAGACATCTTTAAAAACAAAAACTGTGCATACATTTGTGTCATTGAGAAAGAAGGTGGTGAAGGCTCTCAGAACTACAAAAGCAGCATTTTACATTAATGTTATAGGTAACGCTAGGGGAAATGCCAAAGAAATCTGGACAAACATTAAAAAAATGATTAACAATAGTAACACACACAGAGAAATTAAAGAACTGCTCATAGACAACACTGTGGTCCAGGACCCACAGGATATTGCAACAGCATTAAACACATATGTAATTGATTCTGTGACACAGCTAACACAGAGCACTGGCCCTGAAGCTTGTCAGCTAAGCTCATCAATAGCACTACAACACCTGTTTTTAACATACACATAGTGTCTCAGGCACAGGTTGACAAGGTCATCCGTGGGCTAAAAAGTTCTAGAGCTAAAGTTGCCTATGGCATGGACACATTATTTATTAAAACCTACAAGCAACCTCTCCTTTCACCACTCACAACTCAGCAGGTTTTTCCAGATAGTTGGAAGAGTGCTGTAGTTACTCCTATCCTCAAATCTGATCCAACATTAATAAATAATTATAGACCTATTAGTATTCTTCCTGCCATATCCAAAATTACTGAAAAACTAGTGGCGGAACAACTCATTCAACACCTAAATAATAATCTTATGCTGAACAGCATGCAGTTTGGTTTTTGAAAACATCACTCGACCGAGACAGCTGTCTGTTTCTTTTTGGAAAACTGAAAATCTAAACTTGATGCTGGATGTGTTGCTGGAGCTGTTCTCCTTGACTTTAGAAAAGCCTTTGACACAGTCAACCATCAGATAATGTTACAAAAGCTTACTCACTTCAACTTTTCTGTAGACTCATTGAAATGGATGGAGTCATACCTAACATCACGGACACAATGTGTTAGAGTGCAACATACTACATCAAACACCTGTTTAAACACTCTTGGAGTTCCACAAGGGTCCATACTAGGCCCACTGTTGTTCAGCCTGTATATTAATGACCTGTCAGGTTGTTGTCCTGCATCAGTAACCTGCCAGTTATATGCAGATGACGCAGTGTTATATACCCATGCAAAAAATAAACGTCTAGCTGCACAACAGTTAACACCAGTCGTGAACGATGTGTGTACATGGCTACAGAACTCACACCTTCATCTTAATGTGTCCAAGACTGTCTGCATGTACTTCACAAAAGAGGTAACACTGAGCTTGATCCCAGCATCATGGTGCAGGGAGAGAAGCTAGATGTTGTTCAAGAATTTAAATACCTTGGCGTAGTTATAGACTCACAACTTGATTTTAAGCAACATGTTAAAAAAACTATAGGCAAAATAAAATATAATTTATCTAATTATACAAACAATCTCTACAAATTCTAGACAGAAAGCCTAGAACATATGATCATTGTCATATTTTTTTTTTAAAAAACATAGATTATTGGACTGGGATAACTATGTTAAATATAATGACTCAGTTTTAATATACAAAATCTTCCATGGCCTGGCCCCTCCTCCTCTACAGACATTTATTACAAAAAGCATAAACAGGGCTACCAGAGCCAATTCCAGGGGTGATTGCTCTGTCTCATTTAGAAAGAATGCTTTTAGTCAGGCTGTTTTCTCTTACAGAGCTTGTCACACCTGGAACACAATTCCCAGTAAAATTAGAGAACTGCCAACATTAAACTCTTTTAGTAAACAGTTAAAATTATGGCTACTGGATTATCAATGCTGTCAACATAATCTTAAATACCGGTAGTTAGTACTGGCAGCTGTTTAACTTATTTGGGTATTGTATTTTGTAATTGTATTTTGTATTATATATTTTAAAATGTGTGTGTATTTTTGACTCTCTTTTTTACAACTGTGTGCAATAACTGTGTATTTTTAGTTTTGTTTTAACTTTGTTTTTTTTTAAGGAACATCAAACCTGTCAAGGGACAAAAGACGGAAATTAGCCTCTTGGCTACAATCTTGTATATTTAGCATTTTTGTTTAAATGCTGGCAATATATACTGTCCCTTTCTTAAATAAATAAATAAATAAATGAATAAATAAAAAAAGAGACGCGTCATTTGCAAAGATGATCTCCAGGTCTCTAGCTAACCATTAGATGACCAGGTGTTGGATTAGATGTGAAATATGGCCAAGGATTGGTGATGATCCGATGATCTTTTAATGTGGACAACCAGGCTTGTGACAGTCACACCATAGGACAAATGTGACATTTGACTCAAAATTTAATATACTCATTTAAACTCTGAATTAATTACACATTACTTTTTCACACCACAGACCTAAGCTTAACCATTTAAAACAACAACACATTTTAAAGCATGAATTAACTTAATTTTAAGAGCCTGTGACAGCAAAATTGACATGTCACGTCAACTACCCAAATACCTGTCCTATCTAATTCCTTAATTATACCCGCCCGGACACCTCCCCCCAATCATAAACCCACCCCAAAACCGATTGGCACATACAAAATTCTAGAAGACACATGAGGGAGTGGGGAACAACATTCACGCGCACAGATACACACACATTCCCACACATACAGTATATCACGAAAGTGAATACACCCCTCACAGTTTTGCAGATTTTTGAGTATATCTTTTCATAGGAAAGCATCACAGAAATGTAACTTTGACACAATGATTAGTGACCTTTTAACAACATATTTAACCGCTTAAATGTCTTGTTCACTCAGAAAAAAACTAAATACAGCCATTAATGTTTGAACATGTACTCACAAAAGTGAGTACACCCCAGATTAAAATCCGGTAGAGAAGGGGCTATGTTGGCTCGAATCGTCTCGAAATGAAACGAAATGAAAAGGGATGACAAGGGAGGTCATCAGTGTGCGTTTCAAACTTTCTTTGCATTGAACTTTTACATTTTGAGTCTGCATCTGGCTTAAATAGATTAGTGTGAGATTTGAATGCAATCCTATGGAGAATATCATGATCTGCTTCAGTAGTCACAGTGCATGTTGACATGCACGTTTCTTTTAGGTGTATTTCAGATTGACAATGTTGACAGCATTCATGCATCCCCAAACCATGTCAGTCCCACTACCATGCTTGGTTTTTGAGAGGATACATCTTTTTTGTAAAACTCACTTGTTTACCACCACACATGCTTGACACCATCTAAAGCAAATTTGTTTATCTTGGTCTCAAGAGAGATGAACAGGCCAAGGATATGGATCACTGGAAATATGTCGTGTGATCTGAAGAGACCAAGATAAACAAATGTGCTTCCGATGGTGTCAAGCATGTGTGGTGGTAAACAAGTGAGTTTTACAAAAAAGGTGTATCCTCTCAATAGCCAAGCATGGTAGTGGGACTGACATGGTTTGGGGATGCATGAATGCTGTCAACATTGGCAATCTGAAATGCACCTAAAAGAAACATGCATGTCAACATGCACTGTGACTACTGAAGCAGATCATGATATTCTCCATTTTATTGCATTCAAATCTCACTAATCTATTTAAACCAGATGCAGACTCAAAATTTAAAAGTTCAATGCAAAGAAAGGTTGAAACGCACACTGATGACCTCCCTTGTCATCCCTTTCCATTTCGTTTCATTTCGAGACGATTCGAGCCAACATAGCCCCTTCTCTACCGGATTTTAATCTGGGGAGTACTCACTTTTGTGAGTACATGTTCAAACATTAATGGCTGTATTTAGTTTTTTTCTGAGTGAACAAGAAATTTAAGCCGTTGAATAGGTTGTTAAAAAGTCACTAATCATTGTGTCAAAGTTACATTTCTGTAATGCTTTCCTATGAAAACATATACTCAAAAATCTGCAAAACTGTGAGGGGTGTATTCACTTTCGTGATATACTGTACATATAAACAGAGAGGGTATCCTATGGGGAAACACATAGTCCACTCAAGGGGGCTCGGCGCTACAATATAAATATATCAGCAACATTTTGAATAATTTATGAATCATTTGGCATGATTGTATGAATATTAATTTATAATAAAATTAGGGCTGGGCAACGTTAACGCGTTAACGGTGCGTTAACTAATCAGGTCAATATCGCCCGACAATTTTGTTAACGCTATAACGCAGCATGTTTTTTTTCGTGATTATTATTTTTTTTTGCCTTTTATGACTTTTATGATGTCATTCGTGGCTTTTATTTTGAAAGCGTCAGCGCGCTTGTTGCTGCTTCTGACTGCTGACAGAAGAAGCAGTGAAGAATGTCTAGAAAAGTAGGCCAAACAAAACAGGCATAGCCTCCAGAAGGACTCAACTTCTGAATGGACATTTTCGGTACACAGTTCTACAGTCCTCCTTGCGCAACTGTAGAGCAGCATGTGGCTCGCCTTTGCAGCTCGCAAGGTTAGTCTATTGTACGGTCAGCATGAAAAGGGTAAGTTACTGGGCTAGCCGTCTATCAGCTGTCAATAACGCCACGCGGACTTACTAAAGCCCTGGTCAAAAAGCGGACCGCGAGATATTACCAGAGAGAGTAGAGAGAATACTTAAAGAATCTCTGATACTACATTCCTCACGCAACGTTTTGGTTTCTACATGGCGCTGCGCGTGCATAGTAGGCTGCATCAACATGGTAGGCTATGATTTCGCGACATCGGCAACCTCGTCAGCATTTAAGATAGTGTTAGTCATGTCAACGTTATTGTCTTGAAAGTTGTAAATGCTGTCAATGCCAACAGACAGTCAATTAGTTTATAGTCGCTGAAACGCCTTAAATAATAGCGACAGAGAGAAGGTGGGAGTCTTTGACAGTGAGAGAAGGCGGGACATATCTCACAGACGCACGCCTGCCTGTTGCCTGTTTTTTTAAGTGACAAGTTTTTTTTTCCTTCTTGTCGGCCCATGTAGACCATCCTAATTTGAGTTTCTAATTTCTAATATATCAGTTTCTGTAGCCTACAATCTTAAATAACCCTAGTGTAATAAATAATTGTATGCAATAATTTGTTTTTAATTAGTAGGCCTACATTGGATAGGCATATAGCCTACTACTATATAATTTAGACCGGTTGGCAAATAACCTACATTTCCATTGTGGAATATTATATTAGACCTACTGTGGTATCTACACAGTACATATGCAAATTATTATTAATTATTTTATTTTATTAATTTATAAAATATTTTTCATTTTATTTAATTTATTTTATTAATTAATTATTATTATTATTTTTGGGTTCCGCGCGCTATGCGATTAATCACAGAAAGTCATTGAGTTAATGCGATTAAAGATTTTCATTTTTGCCCACCCCTAATTAAAATATATGAATGTGAAATAACTTCAGAACAGTAATATTAACTACAAGTTCAATTTCGCCTGCGGGGTGACATGTATGCCATGTTTGTGGATGGGCAGCTGCAAGGGCAACTACATGAGTCTTAAAGGGACACTGTGCGGGAAATGGTCAAAAAAGGTACTGCAACTATGCTGCTCATTGAAACCGCTGTCTATTGCCAAATGTGATCTTTACATGAGAGTTTTCTAAGTAATAAACAGATATTTTCTAGTATGGTCCAAGTAGAGTCATTTTTGCAGCTAAAAATTGCTATTTTTGGAAATTCAAAATGGCGGACCATGGAGAAGATCCCCCTTTTCATGTATGAAAAGTGCAATTTTTTCCAGTCATAATGAATAATTAGAATTTTATTGTGGTGGTAAGTGTTCATGAAAAAGGTAACATTAGTGAATGGGCAGCATGAATTCTGGAAATAAACAACTAAAAAATCTCACACAGTGTCCCTTTAAAGACTGGCTCCTAACCAGTCAGTACCTCAGTTATTGGAGAGTGCTGTGGAAGTTTAAGGTGACTATTAACCTCTTAATATGTCTTCATATTGCAATGTTTCTATCACGCAATGCTTAGGTTCATTTTATGGTGTGCTGTGGTGTGACTACTCCTATAGAAGGAAAAAAGTTCTTTTTAACCCCTTAGCGCATGCACTATAGCTCTCTGTAATATCATAGCAATGTTGCTATGATGTAGTTAAGCATTTTCAGCAAGTGAATAGGGTCGCCGGCGACCCAACACATATTAAGATTAATCACAATATTATTATCTAGTTAGCGTGAGCTCAGAGTTCAATCATGTATACAAAAGGATTAAAATGGCCCAAATGCAGTGAATTTCCTGTGGTGTGACTTCATGTCCTGCGGTGTGACACGCTTATGCAATGTGTTACTCAATCCTCACTTGTTTTTCATGTATCATTGAAGAATGTAAGGCTACCAAGATATTTATTTGTCACATTCACACAATTATTACATTACATTAAAATGAAACCACAGTTGCCTGCCTGTACGATGCATAGGTGTGGGGGGTGGGTAGAAGTGTGTGTGTGGGGTGGGGGTTAAAGGAACAATAGTAGAAAGAGCATGGGTGGTATGTTTGTGCAGTATATTATTAAATTTATTGTATCTTAAAGAAATGTCACACCAATGATGTCACACCACAGGACACATTTCCCCTAAAATGGCAAAAATTAGGCGAAATTCCACTGACCACTGACGCCCCCATTTTTCCATCATTTTTTTCAGGAATTGGAATATGATTTTTAATTTTTTTATTGTGTTACGCCCTTAAACGTCAAACACNCATACAGTGAGTCCAATATGTATTTGATCCCTTGCTGATTTTGTTGGTTTGCCAATTAACAAAGACATGATCAGTCAATAAATGTTATGATAATATGTATTCTAATATGGAGAGACAGAATATCAAAAAGAAAATCCAGAAATTAACTTAAGAGAATATATATTAATTTATTTCCATTTCATCGAGCAAAATAAGTATTTGATCCCCTGCCAACTGATTACAGTTCTGGGCCCACAGACCAGATGGACACTTCCAATCAACTTGTCATCTGACTTAAAGACACCTGTACATAATAACATGCATAGAAGACACATTGAATCAGCAGAATCAGTCAATAGTATGAGTGAATCAGTCACACTCCAACCTCGCCAGCATGGGAAAGACCAAAGAGCGTTCAAATGATATCAGGGACAAGATTTTAGACCTGAACAAAGATTAAATGGGCTGCAAAGCCACAAGAAAGAGACTGGGTATTAATGACCCAGCTGTTGATGCATTTCTTTAAAAATGTGAGGAATACAAAATGACTATCCATCAGCCTGTCTGGGGTTCTATACAAGATTTGACCTATTATAGGGATTTTATAATCATTAGAACAGAAAGAAAGCCCCCTAGACCTGTACGGGATGAACTAGGCAATGATATCAAAGCTACTGGGACCAAAATCACTGATGCACTTAATGCCACAGAGGTTTAAAATCCTGTAGTGCACACATGGTACCTCTACTTCAGAAGGAATCTGTGCAGTCCCACCTGAGGTTTGCCAACGGACATCAGACTGGTTTAGGATATGATAAGGAGGTGCTGTAGTCAGATGAAACCAAAATCAAGCTGTTTGGCATGAACACAATTCAATGTGTTTTGAGAAAGAGTACTGCTGTCTATGATCCCAAGAACACCCTCCTCACCATAATGCATGAAAGTGGTATCATTATGGTTTGAGGCCGAGGGTGTTTGTCTTGCCAAGGCACAGGACAACTTCACATCGTCAACGAATGGATGGAGGGAGACATGTAATGTGCAATCCTGAGTACAAACGTCCTTCCCTCCACCACTACACTGAAGTGTGGGCCATTTTGGGATCTCCCCACATGACAATAATGCACAACATACAGTCAAAGCAACGAAGGACTGGCTCAATAAGAAGCATATTAAAGTCGTGAAGTGCCTAGACAGTCTCCAAATATTAACCCTACAGTAATTCTATGGAGAACTGAACCTCCCATTTGCCAAGCTACAGCCACAAACTATGAATGTTTTAGAGATAATCTGCAAAGAAAAATGGGCAAAACTATTTTCTACTATATGCACAAACATTGTCATCAACTAAAAGAAGCATCTGACCTCAGTGCTAGAAAACTAGGGCTTTGCCACAAAGCACTTTATCTTCTTTAGCTAGAGGGGTCAAATACTTATTTGCCTAAATTAAATACAAATAAATTAAAATATATCTTTTTGATATTCTGTCTCTCCATGTTTGAATACATATTATCATAAATGTATAGACTGATCATGTCTTTATTAGTGGGCAAACCGGCAAAATCAGCAAGGGATCAAATACATATTTGACTCACTGTATATCTATTTTTGGTACTGGCTATATTGTAAGCTAGTTAATGGTTTATATCACACCAGAAGTGAACAAATGCATTACATGATTGTGTTTGCCACACCTAGGAGGTAGACCAGGGTGTGGTTCCTGGATAAAAGTTCAGATAGCTAACATTGTAACAACAGCCTGTCTGTCTGGTTCTGTCTGTCTGGCTCGTGTTTAATATTCCACTCAGTTAAACCATTCACGCCTAAATCACCTGCAAAAATGCCTGCTAAATGCCCAAGCCCTTTATTGGAAATGGTGCCCTCTGCCTAGAAAAACCTTAATATCTCATCTTAAGTTGCATGTTGCACGCAGCATCCAACTTGGGCTAAGTGAGTTCCCCTTGCATCAACTGCTTGTTGTGAAGAATCACTTAACATACAAACAATTTCATAAGAATTATCAGTAGTGATTGCTGTTTGTAATACATGTTAATGTAATACAGGAGGGGTTTGGGCAGAGCCAGAGGAGATGCCATCTAATGCACATGAAAACATGAAATAATTTGCATGTAAAAGCAGAGATGTTCATCCTGCATTGGGATGTGTTCATTCAGCTCTAACATCCCCACATTTTACATTTAAAAACTTCAAATCTGAGCCTGAATGCTGTGTCCATGCAGCTTCAGGCGTCTGGGTCAATGCTGCGTATACAGCAGCGTATGAGGTCAACTGAGGACAAACAGTTTAATTTCAATCAACAATGCTGCCTATACATGGGTTCCGGCTGTTGGTAAAAGCAGCCAGAGATTCCAAAATGCTAGGCGGCTATGTGTTTATCATTAGAGCCCTGCACAATGTATTACAAGAACCAGTTGTCTTGTCGGCTTGCGGTTTTATCCACTTACTCGCACACTGTACTTCTTCTAAATGGTGGACACCATTTAGAAGAACATACTATCATGTCGCTCGGAATTCGTTGCCATGTTCTCTAAAAAAAATGCTATGTTGCATTGCAAAGCGCTAACCACTGCTGACAAGGCTGGGTTTTGCAATCGGAGGCAGCCTCTGATTGTTTGGAAACTGCCGTCACTCAAACGTTGTCCTCACGTGTGATTGGACTGAAACAATATAATTTCATTTACAAAGCATAGTATGAATCCATTCTGATGTACTCACGTCAAGACATGTTATCCCAGAATGGAGTCAGTAGGAGTGCAGAAAGCACAGAACTGCTACATCATCCAGCCGTCTAACACCTAGCCACTTTTGGAATCCCTGGCTGCATGCGCATTCAGGTCACATCATAACAGATCAACCCATGTATTGCACTCTCAGAAATAAACCGTCAACTAAGAATCTGTTGTTTTTTATTCCTGATGGTACAGGAACATAGCTACTTGTCCGTGGTCCCCACCCTTACTAATCCCTCCATAGCTGAAGTGCCTTTGAGCATGGCACCTATCCCCACACTGCTCCAGGGACTATACCCAATAGTTTGTAATATCAAGAAGTTGTTTTGCATATAAGCATCTGCTAGTGTAATGTAATGTATTGTGTTACAGGATGGTTTGGGTCAGAGCCAGAGGAGATGCCAGCAGATAAGCCAGTTGAAGGAGAAGGAGCTGCAGGAGCTTAGGAAGGCTGTGAAGACTCTCAAGGTGAGAACTGACCAGAGGAGAAGACAATCTACAGTAGGTTTCTGGTTATGCAGTGAGATAGTAGTTATGAGAAGTTGAGACACATGCATGGATCTGATAAACATGTGTTTAGTTGCAGTTTAAAAAATGTAAACACTTTTTAAACCAGATTGATTCATAGTCAACACTGCTATTTATTATGTAGTAGTTACATGTTACATGCTCTTCTTTGAGCATAAAGTCAAACAAGTGTGCCATAAACGTTTTGCTTTTAAAGTATTGCATATTCCTGCGTTTACCAGCACCTAGAAGCTGTGTGATCTTTGAACTTTTACTTTATAGCCCCGTTAGCTTCATCAAAAACTTGTCAGTTAGTAGTAGTTACATGCTCCACTGTGTGTGTGTGTGTGCGTGTGCGTGTGCGTGTGCGTGTGCGTGTGTGTGTGTGTGTGTGTGTGTGTCCTATGTCCTATGTCCTATATCCTATATCCTATCAGTCTGATGCACAGGCATCAGTTGAGGAGAGTGACATGATGTTTACTGAGATCATCTTCTCCATTGAGAGAATGTCTTCTGAGGTGACAGACCTGATCAGAGCTCAGGAGAAGGCTGAGGTGAGTCGAGCTGAAGGACTCCTGAAGCGACTGGAGCAGGAGATTGCTGAGCTGAAGAGGACAGATGCTGAGATGAAGCAGCTTTCACTGACACAGGATCCCATCAATTTCCTCAAGGTAGACAACAATATTTTTTAGTTCAAACATCTGAGTTGAAAACAGCTAAACTGTTAATATCCTGCTGCTGTAACCCCTCTTATTTGTCTCAGGGATTCTTAAGAGATGGGACAAAACATGTCCGGGGGATAAAACTCATGTTTGTGCTTAAAATGTAATTAAACATTGCAACACAATTAGCTGGAATGATGGAAGAAGTTTTGTACACTAAAAAATGATTTCATATTTATATAGTTTTGTATATAGTTTATATAGTATATATTGTATATATATTTATATAGTACTGTAGCGAGCACTGAGAGCACTGATGATGGCAACAGCCTGAAACGTCTGCTCTACCCTGCTCTAATAAAAAAACTCCTTGTGCTTGACCTTTGTGTCTTGTTTAGTGTGCGAACCTGCTCCTACGTTTATATTCCTAAAATGTAATTAAACATTGCAACAAAATTCGCTGGAATGATAGAAGAAGTTTTGTACAATGAAATATGATTTCATATTTATATAGTTTTTTTTTTTTTCACACGTTGCAGTGTGTCATCAGTACCTTCAAAACCCCATGTCCAAAAGCAGGATTTAGAATTTGACAATACCATAATAATTGGTTAAAATGAAATATAACAATCATCATAGCTACTGTCATCAAGTATTTTGGATAATTAATCAAACTACATGTATGTGCAATGTTTTATAAACCTTTTTATATAATTTTTAAAGTATTGAACATGTGTCCGGACTTTAAGTCAACACCGTAAGATTTTTTAAAAATACAAAAAAATCTACCATTATTGTGATCAGCTCACACTCTAAGCAGCCTGGTACTACGTCCTGTTAGGTATAGATGCCATGGAGACACTGTTCTGTTGAGGTCGCATTTAATATTTGATTTTATCAATGCATCTTTAGGA
>NW_026946269.1:100000-175000 GCF_034702125.1 Engraulis encrasicolus | reverse complement strand
TAGTTCATCCCTACACAGCTGTAAGTTTATTTTCTTTGCAAAGTTCAATCAGAGACAACAGTGTCTTTGGTTTCTACTGTTGGAAGGCAGTAGCCCATTAATAAGTCGGTAGCCTGGACGTTCCTGCTCAAGACTTCATCCGGATTCATTTGTGAAACTTTGATGCATCAAGAGCTTCACGCCTAAAGCATCGCACGGCCGGACTGTGCGAGCAACCTGTCCCAACCCTTTCTGTCTCACTGGAGCGAGAATCGGACGCCTTGGACTCACAGACTGCGTGCGCTGTTGGACAAGCCGCCCACCAACCCTGAGGATAACCACTCTCTCTCCTGAAAAGGCTGGAAGCCTTTCCATCGTTCACAGTAGGCATATCTGGGCATCAGTGTTGTTTGTGAACGCGTTCAAAAGAACGGGTTCATTGAACACGCTCATTTTTTGTGAACGGTGAACTGAACACAACACATCTTTAAAAAAAGAACTTGAACGTGAATTAGTTCACAATACGTGTCATGAATGGCAGACATCACTGTAAATGAACGTTGGAATTTGTTTTCCATTGAAAGCTGAGTGACATCTGTTTTCTCTTTTGAAACGCAACGAGAGAAAGTTCTGTACTCTCACTGGTGCCGCTTGTACAATTTCTTTTGACATCTGTGTGCGTAATGCATTGCGGGCAACGTAGTGTCCGGCTGAGAATAGTTCAATAACATAGGCTTAGTTATTGCTGCTTACGCACAACATTACCCATGATGAATCGCGGCAGAGAGCAAGAGGCAGACAGACCCAAGCGCTGCATTTAAAAAATGGTTCGTGGAAGGGATAGCACGGAGACAGACACCAACTAGATTGCATTCTCACAGAAAATGCTGGAGGCGGGCTTGCCTTTTGGGGCAGAGATGAAACAAAGTACTATTGAGAAAACAAAGCTAAAATAAATGTTGGAAAAAATCCATCCACACAGTCAGAAGTTATGGGCCAAACAATTCAGCCATCTTGGATTCAGCCATCTTGAAAGTGTTGTAGCTCTGCGTCTTGGGGATATACTAAATGACATACCGGTGTATTTTAATTTGGCTAAGGAACACTGCATATGATATAATTTTGAAAATCAACATGGGTCCGAGTGGGATTCGAACTCACAACCTCCATATCTGTAATCCAGGACCTTTGCCATTAATACTGAATGACATACATGGTAATTTAAGTTGGCTAAGGAACACTGCATATGATATAATTTTGAAAATCAACATGGGTCCGAGTGGGATTCAAACTCCCAACCTCCATATCTCTAATCCAGCACATTTGCCATTGATACTAAATGACATACATGGCATTTTAAGTTGGCTAAGGAACACTGCATATGATATAATTTTGAAAATCAACATGGGTCCGAGTGGGATTTGAACTCCCAACCTCCATATCTCTAATCCAGCAGCATTCCCATTGAGCCAAGCAGCTGGCTGACTTAAACATTCCAGCAAGACAATATCAGATTGCATTGAAGAGCTGAACAATAGACTTCCAGAATTGTAGTTGCAGGTGCTCGTTAAGAATAGAATGTTGACAGTTGAGATGGAACCCTATATTGGCTGCACCTGTTCTGATTGACTGAATGGCACTTAGTATGGTGCTCTAAGGCAGAGGACAGAATCCAAAACAGTTTCTAGGGCTTTAGATTATCGTTGTAAAAAAACAAACAAAAAAGAATTGGCACATGTCCTGGTCACAGATTGTCACAGATTGGATTCATAAGTGTGATCTTTCTAACAGTTCTTGAATGAAGTTTATAGGTTAAACTGTTCAGTCACAAATGGACCTCTTGTGGAACATGCGCTGACCTCTTGAAAAAGGCACTTCAAGTCTCAATGGGAAAACCAGTTTTTACACACCTGCCATTTAAAAAGTAATGGGAGTTGGGAGATAAAACGTTGACAATTTGGGGACATCCCATAGAGCTCGCTAAAAACGCGTCAACTAAACTTCTAGGTGAAAGTGTTGATGTTTTATGACCGAAAAAGTGGCGGAACCTTGGTTCATGAAGGTTCTACCATTGTTTTCAATGGGGACCCAAACTGGCACAAAATCGCCAAAAATGGAAAAACGACAAGAAAAAAGGACACGCTATAGCAGAACAAATTAAGCCGAGCCGGTCATTTTAGTGTTTGAACGGTGTCTCTATCTCGAAAGGCCTAGGAGGAGATCCATTTTCAAGCAAGCAAGCAAGCAAGCATAAACGAACGTAAAGATTACTAGAATCGGGCCTTGCTCTGCAAGCCCGCTTAATTATCCTTATGAACATTTAAACCACCTACGCAGCAAAACCAGTAAGGACATATTTAGCATTTTTGTTTAAATGCTGGCAATATATGCTGTCCCTTTCTTAAATAAATAAACTTGTAAACTTGTAAACATCCACAACGTCCTGTTAGAATTTGAAACGGCACATTGAGTTAAAACATCCATCCGGTGTGAATGCATTTGCACGCCCTCGAGGGTCATAAGGGAGGAAAGGGGGAGAAGACCCCTACCAAGCCCAAACGTAAAATATTACACTGCCAGCAGCCTCCAAGAGGTCTGTGGTGGTCTCACAGGAGCAGGTAGATCAACTGATTATCGACTAAAAAATAAATAGGCATATTTGTGTATTTGACTTTTGTCTTCATTAGGTCTACCTTCATTCAAGAGTTTTGCACATGTAAATTAATTCATACACAAACAGGCTATATAATATCATATAAAATTATATATATATATTTCATATTATATCTATTATTTATTTATTCATTGAAATGCTAGTAGACTTCATTGCACTAGGCTAGAACTGGTCTACCTTGTCTGTACTGCATGCTGCAAGTATCATCACCTGGTATGAAACCCACAATTGCAGCATCATGAGCAAATGTCTAGTGTAACGGAGGCTAACTAGCACAGTGTTGGCGTGGAACGTTGGTAAACCTCCCTCCGATAGCTTCATATAGTCTCGTGCCGTTGGGCAGAGAGACTAGTCTCTTGGCCCAGCGGTATCGTACTGTGTCTCCCATTGCCGAACCGTTGTAGTTGACGAGGTCGCACGTTCGATCCCCGAGGGGGATGAACAGGTGCAAGATGACCTCCGTCACAGTGGTGCCGCTGACCCGGGATGGGAGTGAGGTTTAAGGGGGAGAGTGTAACGGAGGCTAACTAGCACAGAGTTGGCGTGGAACGTTGGTAAACCTCCCTCCGATAGCCTCATATAGTCTCGTGCCGTTGGGCCGAGAGACTAGTCTCTTGGCCCAGCGGTGTAGTACTGTGTCTCCCATTGCCGAACCGTTGTAGTTGACGAGGTCGCACGTTCGATCCCCGAGGGGGGTGAACAGGTGCAAGATGACCTCCGTCACACTAGTATGTTTCAAAGAATGTATGATTTTTAGCTCGTGGTGTGAAAAAAGTATTTATTTGAATATTTCACGAAAAAATGTGAAAATAAACTGAACTTTGAACAAGTTCACAATTAAAATTGTGAACTTTGAACGTGAACTGTTCACTTTGAGCACCTATGAACTGAACTTGAACTAGTTCAGAAAATCTGTGAGCTGGCACAACACTGCTGGGCATATAACTCTACTGTCAGTTTAGATATGTTTTGAAGTAGGCTTAGCTGATTTTCATATACATGTCTGATTCCCTTCTGTCTCCCCTTTTGTTTAGTTAGCAACCTGCTATCACTAACTTTCTCCCGGTTGTTTACTAAGTGCTATGTCTCATTCGAAACGATCGGAGTGTTTTCAAGCATTGTTTGGACGCATATTAATGTTTGGAACGCTCCGTGAACCTCTCGAATGCGATCGTGCAGTTATTAAACCTCCGTGCGCGCGCCTGTTTGTTATTTTGTTACTGTACGGCCTCAAGAGGCCCTGCCTTGATTAGCTAGCCATCTGCTAATCTCCACAGCATAAGCTGTCCTTACTGACACAGTCACCCCTTCCCTCTCTCTCTCTCTATCTCTCTCTCTCTCGAATAATCACGCTTGTAGAAACCCCAGGACATCTCCTGTGCCTCTCGGTACAATTTGAGTGTATAACTTTCACTGCACTGTCCACCAGACATGTCATTAAAGGCGAGTACATTTAGGGTTTAACCCCCCACAAAAATTGATACAAAAGGTTTTTTATGGATTCTATTACTACTGGACCTTCTAAATGACATACTAAAAATCTAGTAAAATCTGACTTTGGGAAATGAGTTTTTTCAACATGGCTGCCATAGGCTTATTATATGGGTCGAGAGACACTCCAGGTGAATAGGCCAAAAAAATTAGCTTGCCGATATCACCATGAAACTTAATCCGGTAATTACTCATATATTTTTGAGAAAAAAATGTATTACAAGTTTTCTGAAATGTTATGTTTAAATATGGTAATTGTACTATATCTAATTAAATATGCATTAAATTTCAAAATGCAAAAACTCAAAATCTGGAAAAGCCAAGCTCAAAATTTTATTTTGTTTCTAGTAAACCAGGAGATATCTTCAGAAGGGATTATGGACATCTCTTTTTGTTTTGTAGTAAATCTAAAAATCTTTGTGCAGACACACCAGCTAGCATTTTTTTTCAAAACATGATTATTTAACATCTCTCTTAGATGTAAATAATTGAGTTTTATGTTTCTCAAGTTCTTCCAGACATTCTTTGAGTCTGGTGGTATCATTCTTAGCATGTATCAAGGGCAAGGTCAGCTGTCCTCAAATCATAGCCTCTCCACAGAGGTGTCCTAAGGGCTGGTGCTGGGACTCCTATTTGCCATGTACACCACATCACTGGGCCATGTTATCTGTTCTCACAGCTTCTCATACTACTGTTACACCGATGAAGCACGATGAACCGATGTGCCAGATGACTCCACGGTCACACATATTTCCGCTTGCCTCTCTGAACTATCCACAAGTATGAAGGAATGCGACCTTCAGTTGAGCCTCGCCCAAATGCACTGCTAGTGATCCCAGCCAAAGATTTAGGTTGCCATGATATCGAACTCAATATGGATTCTGCTACTGTTGCCTCAAATAAGGCCACAAGAAATCTAGGTGTCATTGTTGATGACCATCTATCATTCTCTGACCACATAGCCACAGTTTCCCAGTCATGGCGCTTCTCACTGTTAAATATACATAAAATCAGACTGTATCTGACCTGACTGACTCAACTTCTGATATTGTCCATCTGACCTGAACTACTGCAACTCCCTCCTGACTGGTCTTCCAGCTTGTGCAATAAGCCCTTTGCAAATGTCACTGCATGCCACTCCTCTTTTTCATGCCCTAATAGAAGGCCCTGACCTTTACATTTAAAGCTACAACAGGCCCTACTCTGGCTTACCTGAAAGCTATGCTAAAGCCCTATGTCCTTTCAGGACATTGTCTGTCTCCAGTACCAACCGTTTCACCTTGCCCTCTACTTACACATGTAGTAGCTCCTGTCTATTCAGTTCAGCTGCTGAAAGACCCAAAATACCTAGTGACACCATGATTCATCACTGATGATGTGCCCTGACAAACAGCACATGGATATTATCATTGCGGTAGTGTATTTTTCCGCCCAAACAGCACTCCAAACAAACAGATCCTGAAAACATGTTAATTCATGCCAATGTAATTATCATGTAGTAACCTTTATTTTAAAAAACTTTGATCTTGAAAATGACACCTTTCCTGAAGTTAGATTTTCCAAGATTTTTAGTATGTTAGTAAGGACAGCTGGATGTATTGAAATCAGTTGAAAAACCTTTTGTATCAATTTATTTGGGGTTTGGTGTATTTTGGCCATAGGTGTACTCGACTATTAATTGTCCTGTGCTCTCTGCAAACTTTCTGAGCTCGCTAACGCTAGCCGGCTTTGTGTGCATTCCCATACCTTGACAATATTTCCCCACATGTGAGTTGCCATATTTGTAGTCGACTATCGATATTGCTCTAGACAACACCGTCTCTAAATCCCTGCTCTGTCTTGGTTCTTTCTCTCTCTCTCTTCCATTAGGAATAGCGTACATTAATTACAGAAATCCCAGACACCGTTGCGGGGCCCTAGCCTCACGGAGAGCTAGCTCTACCTGCTATTACCTTGGACTAGGTAGCCAATAGCTACCATAGCCTGTTGTTCTGCCTGAACTTTCTGTAGCCAATGCTAGCTTGGCTTGACCAAACACCCACGCGTTTGGTCCGCCATTTCGTGTCCACAAGGGACACAATTTGCATCCCTAGTGGGGGCTACATTTGTTATCCCAAAGACTAAATTAGTGGTTATGAAAAGGCTCAGTGACAGGCTTGTTGTGTACACTGCAGAAATGGTTGCTATCCTACTTGCACTGACCTGGGTGGAAAGCAATAGAAGGCCTGAGAATATTGTGGTGGCTTCAGATTCAGCATCAAAAATGTACAATCACAGTCAAGACATTGTCATAGACATAGCACAGCTGGCAAGCAACCTGCAGAGGTCAGGAACCAGTGTAACATTTTTGTGGGTGCCAGCGCACATTGGTGTTGCAGGGAATGAGCTGGCAGCCCAGCATGCTAAGAAAGCTGCAGACCGTCCAAGTATAGATATGGCCATAAAGTAAAGCTGAACTTAAGGGTTTAATAAAGAGCAAAATGAAGCGAGAGTGGCAGCAAATGTGGGACAATGGAAAAACAGGTAGACACCTATACAGCATTCAGAAGACAGTGGGAATGGGCAGAATGACATACAGAAGTACACAGGAAGAAGATAAGGTCTCAAGAACGAGGGTGGGCCACACAGGTCTGAATAGTACATTGTTGATTTTAAGGAAACATGAAGATGGAAAGTGTGGAGAATGCAACACCAATAGAATCCTGTGCTAAATATCAGCATGAGAGACAGGAGCTAATCAGAGTCCTGGAAGGAGAGAAAGTCCCCCTAAAGTTAAAGTGGTGGTTCGCTATTTTAGACATTGAGCCCTGTTTCTGTGACGTCTGGGGTGAAGTAGAGATGTTCTCATCACAATTTTGACAATTGGTGCTGAACGGAGCATTTGAGTATTCAAGACTGCACCCCCCCCCCCCCCCCCCCACCTTTACATTGACTCCAATGGAGCACTCAAGCAATCGATCATAAAATGGCATTAAACTTTCGTTTGCAGAGACGTGAAACTCACCGAGTGGTCAGAGGTGGACAGCGATACGTTGGTTCGAAAATCACAGCGAAATAAGCTTCCAGAGAAGATATATTATCACTATTGTCCATCTTCATTGAATTGTATTGGTTTAACTTGTATCACTCCGCGCGACCGGAAATGGGGGCGTGTGTGTTTACGTTACTATCTATGGTTTGTATGCAAGCTGTAGTTTTTGTAACCAGTACCGTTCTCTTGGAGCACTGAGCAACTTTACCAGTCGTGGAAGCTAGTACATTGAAAAATGGATACCGACTCATTTGTATTTCAGGATGAGGGTTTCGAAATCGACTTTGATGGACGGGGGTATCGATTTGAACCCGAATGCTCCGAGGAGGAATTCCTTAGGAGAAAAGCTGCGTTTGAAGCCTGATCGTCCATGGAGTCCAGCGATGCACCAGTGGATGCGCCTGCCGAGGAAGCCACCGCTAGGTCAAGAGCAGTGACGTGCGGTCAAGTTTATGGCTACCTATAAGTTTCATATGTCATAGCTTTCTTAACATAAGTAAGGCCTACATATTAAAACGTACAGAAAATGCTATTAGATCTCTCTCTCACACTCACACTCACAAACACACACACACACACACACACACACACACACACACGTACGCACGCACACACACACACACACACAGGATTCAAACAGTGGTCTCACATAAACCACACAGCACCAAGGCGGACAAACAGGAGCATCACGGCGGATGCTCAAACACACACACACACAGGAACACCACGGCGAACAAACCGGACAGAATCACGGCGGATTCTCTCTCTTCCCACGGGTCTCACAAACACAGGCCTCACATAGCCTACATAGGAAACACTAGTCTTACCTTAACTCTTACATCGGGTCCATGGGTCATCTTCCTGGATGAAAACATCCGTGACTGTCGAAGCCTGTCCTTCTCAATGCCAACGCCTGTGGCAACATGCAGAATGGCGGAGATCTCATTCATCAGGTCGACATAATTCCCACGGTTCGAAGAGTGTGTAGCCTACTCTCATCACGATTCCTGAAGCCGAATGCCCGGATGAGACGTTCTCTCGGTTCTCCTTCACTTTGTGCATGCTAACGTTACTTTAGCCGGTGCTGTTCATCCTAAGCCACAAGACGCCCAAACGTCTTCAAAGCAATTGGCATTGAATATGAGTAGACGAGGATTTATGTTTCGTAAGGCTCCTTGGTAAATTTTTCAGTCACAAAATCCCATGCTAATGGTCTTCCGCACATTATCGCCGGTTGCAAACAAGAGACACGGATAACAAAAAAAATATTTTCTGTTGTACCACTCACTTTGAAATGACCGGGTAGTTCTAAACTTCTGACTAGTCACCTGCAGCAGCAAACCCTTCAGCTCTGTCGGTCCTCCATTCTTTATCACATCTTTTTTCCCCCTTGGAAATCCAACTTGGAGAATGCTCTTAATATCGTTATGAAATCCACTTCCATGGTAGCAGTCAAAGTGAACAAGCTAGCCAACACTAATGACACCGACTGACTTGCAGTATTATGAACTTCAGATTCGCTATGACGTAACTGCCAGCAAGACTCTCAATGCCAGAACGAGGGTGAGGCCAAGCTGCAGCTCGCCGCACCACTGTATCTTTCAGTGGGCGTTATGCCAAAGCGTTCAGAGTAAAGAAATGATAATCACACGTAGAAAATAGTGAAAACATTTTTGGAAATGAAAACGGCGAAGCACACCTTATGGGCTACATTGCATTCCGTTGGTCAATAAAAACTAAACATTACGTTCTTGTCCTCAACAGATTCACTAGCCACTTTCCACCAACCAGCCGCTTCTTGATAGCGTCCTCTTTAGGGGGTTTGGGCTTAGACGCAATCTTCTGGGGTTGCTTGAAATGTGTTTGGTCTTTTGATGCTTCTTTCTTCTCTCTTCTTTTTAACACTTCTTCAATAAGGGCAGTGGTGAAGGCCTGTGAGGTTGGCTCGTAGATTTTCCTTACTATCCAGTCCTTGCTTTGTTTTTTAAATTCTTGACTGAAGCTTGGAGCTCCTGCAGTGTCAAACAGTACTGAGTTAGTGTCACATAAACGCTTAGCATGCATGCATGTTTAATCAAACAGGTGTTGCATCCAAAAATAGAGATAAAGAAAAAGAGAAGAACATTCTGTGCACTGTTCTCAATGATGATGAAACCTTCTAATACAAATTGGTGAGCAGCAAAAATGTGGGAATTGTTCTTCTTGTCTTTGCTATTACATAAACACATCCCCACCAAACAATTAAAATTTGATCTGTAATGTATCATAATGTACCTTCTGCAGTTACTGCCTGCTCTCTGCCAACATTGAAGTTGTTGTCCATGACAGCAAGTTTGGTGCGGGCGACCATACTCTCATACTGGAAATGCAGGCGTTTGGGCAAGTACTTCAGCATGGCGCTGTGGAAAACCTCCAAAGCCCCTGTAAAACATGAAAAAAACACCAACCAAAACAACAGTTTAGTTACCTGATCTGATAGATAAGTATTTCTCAACAGAGGCAGAGGGTGGGGGTAGCCTTGGAACTTCCATACTGTCTTTAGTTCTTTAGTTCTACACAATCGTTTCTCACTTGTGATTAGGTCTGGTGGTAACCAGCAGGTGACCGCAGGCACGGGTTATGAAATATTATTTTTAATGATATTCGGGTCGGTTGCGGTCGGTCAGGACTTTTAAAATGATGCCGAATTGTATGGGGCCTAGTAGGCTATAGCCAATAGTTTACTTTAGTAAACAGAGACATTTTCCTTCAAAATAGATGAACGTTTATTTGGCTGAAGAACTACGATGGTGTCACGAGCTCTGCAGGACTTAATGAGGTGCCTGCGTCGGCTGAATCCTCTGCGCGCAACCGCAGGTGCAACCATCAGTGCATTTAGGAGAACACAGAGGGTGCTCTCTACACAGTGCAATGATGGATATAGCCTACATATTTTCTTATACAATTGTAATGGTTTCGCACTCCTGTGTTGCTTACAGAGTTTTTTTTATTTCCTGTGTCGTACCACAGCTACGAGGCAATCCACTTGACGGCTGGCTCCGTCTGCTCCCCAACTAGGCTACAGAATAATTTCCTCCACAGCTAGGGATTTGTGTGGCTATGCCTATTGTCGAAATAGAATAGGCTAGCCTACTATAGCCTATACAATGTCCAAATTATTATTCCCTTTGAATGCAGCGCTCATTTACAGTGGAAGAACAATGCCTTTGCCACTTCAAAAAAATAAATAGGCTAATAAATAGCCTACATAATGAAATAGCATTGTATTTAGATAAAACTTAGTAAGGCAAGGCAAGTTTGTTTATATAGCGCATTTCATACACAGGTGCAACTCAATGTGCTTCACAAAGTTAACAAATGTAAATGAAAGGAAACAGGGAAGAAAGAAGGAACTAAATCCGAGTCAAAAAACATTTAAAACATTGAGATAAAACATACGGTAAAAATAATAATAAAATAAAACAAATTAAATAAACATAAAAGTAATAATAATAATAATAAATTTAAGCTAGGGGAAAGCATCTGAGAACAGCTTTGTCTTGAGTCTAGATTTAAAGCTATCAATAGTGGGTGCATTTTTTTTACGTCATCTGGAAGCTGGTTCCAAAGCTTTGCAGCATAGAGGCTAAAGGCTGCCTCTCCACACTTTGTTTTAACTTTTGGAATCACCAGCAAATTCTTCTCCGTTGACCTTAGTGACCTGGTTGGTGCATACAGCTGAAACATATCCAGTAGATATGTGGGTCCCATTCCATTTACTGATTTAAACACAAGTAGCATTGCCTTAAAATCAATTCTGTAGCTTACTGGGAGCCAATGCAGCGATCTTAAAATTGGAGTAATGTGGTCGAACTTCCTTGTTTTTGTAAGAACCCTTGCTGCTGCATTTTGTACAAGTTGAAGCTGTTTAATGGTCTTATTGGGGAGGCCAGTAAAAGACTGTTGCAGTAATCAACCTTACTAGAAATGAAGGCATGAATTAGCTTCTCCAGATCATTTTTAGACATCAGGCCCCTAAATTTAGAGACGTTTTTTATGTGATAAAATGCAGACTTAGTAATAGCTTTCATGTGACTGTTGAAGTTTAGGTCATTGTCAATGAGGACCCCAAGATTTTTAACTGTATCCCTTGCTTTCAGTCCCTTCGTTTCAAGGATAGTAGCAATTTTTTGTCTCTCCTCTCTTTTCCCAAATATAATTACTTCAGTTTTATCTGTGTTCAGCTGGAGGAAATTGTGAGACATCCATTTCTTAATTTGGTCATACAATAATAGAGTGATTCAAGGGGGGTGTAGTCATTGGGGGACATGGATAAGTAGAGCTGGGTATCATCCGCATAGCTATGGTAATTTATGGAGTTATTCTCGATAATCTGTCCCATTGTCAACATATACAGAGTATGGTAGTCTGGGTAACAGACAAACATATTGTGATCGAAATGCTCATATTAGAAAATAATCATCTGTGATAAAAAGTACGCTAATATTCAACATAGACTATAGGCTACTTTTTGTTGGACAGTGCATGTCGCATTATAGCATCGTGAGTGCTACTGTTAATCAGACGAGAAGGGCTCCGTAGCCTACGTGATCATGAATGGATCTTTACATTGCAGACATCTAAGATTACGAGAGCTCACGCTTTGTGTAAATGATCATTTGCACTAGAAAGACAAGCGTTCGTTGCCTATAATGGCATAGGAAAAAGCCAAACCAATTTCAGTTCTGGAAAAGGACAGAGCAGAGGCAGAGCCTATCAAACCAAACGAAGATAACGTGTTGTAGGCTATTGCCACTATGGGTGTTGTGAGAAGTTACTCCCTCCCTTCTCACAATCGCAATGATTTTCAAAACCGGTGAGCGTTTGTTTTGTTTGTCTGGACTGTCAAGGAGAGCACACGCACATTCTCGGTCACACGCACACATGAACACACGGCACACACAACCCCCGAGTCATCTCTCCTGGCGGCAGCGCGCACCGCGCAGAAGAACCTTTCCACTCATTGACTTTTGGGCGGGGACTGTGTCAGCGGGGTTGTTCGAAATGTGTATGTTTATGTCTTCGTTAATGTTTAATTTATGTCCAAATTGGGTGATGGTTAAGTGCAAGAGGGCAACAGTATTTTGTATGTTTTTGTTTTGGTTTCTTCATGCGTAAAACTGGCAGTTTATTTTCTGTTGGTCCAGTGTTTCTAAGGACCAAACGCGAAGCACCTGCTCTGTAGGTATTGTTGAATAAGTGAGAAAATAAGTGAGTGGGTGATTGTAGAGGGTATTTAGACCCTAGTCATTTCACATTCGGGAGGGTTGAGAGACAGAGGCAACTGTTGACCAGAGTTAGTTGTCCTCCAGCATATCTCGTAAACTGCGTTTGAAACTGCGTTTGCAACTGCGTTTGCAACTGCGTTTGAAACTGCGTTTGAAACTGCGTTTGAAACTGCGTTTGAAACTGCTGTCTGTCGCAGAAGCAGAACGATTAGAAGGGTTTGAAATATTCCAGCTGCCGGGAACATTTGAAAGCATCGTGCTTTGTGAGCTTTAGGTTTGGATTTTCTGTTGCCAGTAGTCATTTCAGTTTCTTTATTTTGATGTTGCCCTCGAGCACGTTTATTTTTGTATGTTTGAAGAAAATAAAAAAAATATTACAAGGCCTACTTAAATTCATTCATCGACTTCGACAACGTGATTTCACCTTCTTCCCTGACATCCACCTAGCTTTTATCCAGTTTATCCAGTGTTTTCATAGCCTACCTGGTCCCTGTCAACCATTTAAGCTGCAGCTCAGCATTTCTGTGCATAGCCTATGTGAAGTGTACCCACACCCCTCGGAAGTGAACCATGCTGAGACCTTTAGGCCTATTGACGTGGTCTTAAAATGAATGATCTCGTTTGTTGATAGTAGCTGGAAGGAGTATGTTGAGTATTTGGAGCTGTGACCTGTAAAATAGAACAATATTTGGTGTAAGTTAATTGGACAGGTACATGAGTTATTACACTTACCATAATCTTTTTCATGCCCGTGCCATCCCCATTACATTACATTTCAAATAACAAAATAATTTACCTGGTGAGTCAGATCTGGCATCTCCGCTCAGTTCAATTGCATTGCCATCTGCTTTCAACTGCATGACCTGTTGAATGAGGTTCTGTTGCTGTTCCTCATAAGCCTTATGGATCACTGGAAACAAGTACTTCTTTTGGACATCATAGTACTGGGTCTTCTTCGGGAGCTGTAAATTCAACATTCTGGCCCACTGGTTGATTTCTGTGAATGTTGTACCAGTAAACAGAACAGCTGCTGGTATCAGAAGGTTATTCTGTCCCATTCCTTGAGCATCTGGGCATGATGTCCACCTTTCAGAGTGCGAGTTCAGACAGGTCCACTCCACTTTAATTTGGCTACCCAATCTGATGACTTTTTTCTCAGCGATTGCTACACCACACTTGTGTCAGGTCCTGAATAGCTTCATGAGATGTGACTCATTGACAACCCATTTCCTTTCATCCCAGTCTGACTGTGTTTCCAAAGGACTTGACAGAGAACTGGATGCAGTGCTAGTGGTGGATTTTTGGCTGGATAGGCTAAAAGTCATATCTCTCTCATCATCACTGGTGTCCAATACTGCCATCTCGGTGTGTAATTCTTCAGACTGTTTAAAAAAAAGGAGTTATAGATTTTCAAGCAGTGACACCAATAATACGAAATAAATTACTGATAAATACATTGGTAATATTAGAAGGTGGTGTATAGCCTAGTAAAAAAATACTGCAGTAACTTACAGCTGAAGTATATTTTTCCCCTATGGCAGGGTAGGCAAGATACAGTATATCACGAAAGTGAGTACACCCCTCACAGTTTTTGCAGATTTTTGAGTATATCTTTTCATAGGAAAGCATTAGGCCAACAGAAATTTCACTTTGACGCAATGATTAGTGACATTTTAAGAACATATTTAACCACTTACATTTCTTGTTCACTCAAAAAAAACTAAATACAGCCATTAATGTTTGAACATGTACTCACAAAAGTGAGTACACCCCAGATGAAAATCCGGTAGAGAAGGGGCTGTGTTTGCTCGAATCGTCGAAATGAAAAGGGATGAAAAGGGAGGTCATCAGTGTGCATTTCAACCTTTCTTTGAATTTAACTTTTACATTTTGAGTCTGTATCTGGCGTAAATAGATTGGTGTGAGATTGGAATGCAATCCTGATCTGCTTCAGTAGTCACAGTGCATGTTGACATGCATGTTTCTTTTAGGTGTATTTCAGATTGCCAATGTTGACAGCATTCATGCATCCCCAAACCAGGTCAGTCCCACTACCATGCTGTCATTGAGAGGATACACCACACTTGCTTGACACCATAAACATTTGTTTATCTTGGTCTCTTCAGATCACACGACATTCCAGTGATCCATATCCTTGGTCTGTTCATATCTCTTGAGATCTGGAAGGTCTGAGGTTTCTAATGGTGTGACTTATATGTTTCAATGACCACTCACAGAGCTACACATTTGTTTTTGGAGACATGTCAAATTGCCCTCTGAAGGGCATTCAGTCCTCGGTAATAACATGTCATTTTTCAGCAAAACTACTTAAAAGTGCAGTTCAACGAACATCCATTTGTTTATGAAAACAAATAAGATGCCAAAAAATGATAATAGTTGTCAGTATTTCATTTCCACTTTAAAAGTAGAAATGAAATACTCACAACTATTATTATTTTTTGGCGGCTTATTTGTTGAGTACTCCAGAGATAGCATCTGTTTCAGTTCATAAGGGAAAGTGTTATTAATCCAGACCCACACTCCAAGGTGGCGGTAATGCACCCCAATCAGTTGCTAACCACCATTTGCCAACCGCCATTTCACCGAACGAAAGAAGAAGACGAAGACTGACACTTTGGTGCTCCTGTTCCTTTAACAGTAGACTTGAGTTGAATCTCCATCGCTTCAGAGGACGTCTGTAAGTTGGAAAAGAAATGTCTAGAGAAGTGGAAGCATGATCTGAAATTGTAATGCTGTGGTAGTCACATGAGCATATATTAGACAGAAATCTATTGTCTAAAAGAAAAAAGTCTATCCTAGAATAAGAATGATGGACAGAAAGAAAATTATTTCTTGTCTGGAAAATGAAATCTCCATGGGTCTGGAAAGCCCCAGCTGTGATGCAGTGGATGAGAGTGTACAATATTAAGAGCTTTTTTCCTCATGCCATTTGCTTACTGAATTCCTCCTAATTACTTTGATTGAACACACACACACCTTTTAATTTTATTTTTATTTTATTTCTTCTTCACCCTTCTTCTGCACACTTGTTTTGCAACGGCCACACATTTCATTACAAGTGACACGAAAGTGTCTCTATGTACATGACAAGTATCCTTGAATCCTTGAATTCTTGAATCCTTGAATTCTTGAATCCTTGAAAGCCGGCTGCTGACTCCGGCTGCTGACTCCGCCAGATTATGTGCGGAGCCAAAATCTTTGATCGAAAGTACAGCCCATTTATTTAGGCCAATGTCATGTTTTCTGTCTTAGTATCTGAGGCCCAGACCTCCCATGCCTCTCATGCATGTGGGTGAATGTGTGTGTGTGTGTGTTGGTCTGCAGATATTGACCCTGAACTCTCACTCAGAGACGGTTCTATTTCAGTGTCTGATGGCCAGGCTCTTATTGCTGAACCAGTGACCAGAGATGACTTCTTTCAGTGTGAGTTGAACACACAAACACACACACACACACACACACACACACACACACACACACACACACACACACACACACACACACACACACACACACACACACACACACACACACACACACACACACACACAGACACACACACTCACACTCATCCCACACCAATCACACACACACACAAATGCCTTCCTCACCCCACATGCACACGCACGCACGCACACACACACACACACACACACACACACACACACACACACACACACACACACACACACACACACACACACACACACACACACACACACACACACACACACACACACGTTTACCTGTTGATATACACACACACACACGTTTACCTGTTGATATACACATGCAGCATACACACACACACACAAACACACAAACACACATCATGCATCTTTTCTATTCAAACATCACACAGAGCTATCCATCCATAACCTTGTTCTTTTCCTGTCTTCTCCTCCATCAGATTCCTGTCACTTCACTCTTGATCCAAACACAGCAAACGGAAACCTCCATCTGTCTAGGGGGAACAGGAGTGTGCAGTACAGACCTGAGCCCCAGTCATATCCTGATCATCCAGACAGATTTGATGGGCATGATCAAGTGTTTTGTAAAGAGGGTGTGTCTGAACGCTGCTACTGGGAGATTGAGTGGAGTGGAGACTTTGTTGATATAGCGGTGTCATATAAAAGCATCCGCAGGAAAGGAGGCGGTAAAGAGTGTGTGTTTGGAGGTAATGATCAGTCCTGGAGTCTGGAACTCACAGACCTTGGCTCCTCTTTCTATCACAATAATGAAGAGACTGAACTCCCTCCAGTGTCCAGCTCCAGAATAGGAGTGTATGTGGATCACAGGGCAGGAACTCTGGCTTTCTACAGCATCTCTGGAGACACAATGACCCTCCTGCACAGAGTCCACACCACATTCACACACACACTCTACCCTGGGTTTGGATTTGGGTCTGGTTGGCAGTCATCGGTGAAGCTGTTGTGACAGTGTGACAGGTCATTACACACACACACACACACACACACACACACACACACACACACACACACACACACACACACACACACACACACACACACACACACACACACACACACACACACACACACACACACACACACACACACTCACAAAGTGTGTCAGTACAAATCAGTAGGGCAGAAAATGAAGGAAAAAACGAAAAGTAGAAAGAAACCAGGAGCCTAAGGAATTTAGTAGAAAGATTATTCAGCTGATGCAGGTACTAGCAAAGGCAGGGGGAGATGAACAAAAAAAAGTTTTGCATTCTCATAATCAGACACGCACAGCGCTTCAGCTTTCATGTCACCCGGATGAACACAATAGAAAACCAATTTTCTATGAAATGCCATGCAAATTCTCCGCTTAGCACAAATGCTAAGAATTTATGGTTACACCCCGCCATTCCGACGCACCGCCATTCCAACATTGGCGTCTTATTGGCGTTTCATTTTTATAAAAGGCACTGCCATGCCGACACATTTTTAAGCAGATTAGGATGAATAACCTTCAGGGTACTTTTCAGCATTACACTATTCCAGCACAGCATATTGCAGTGGTGCATTCAATCGACTTCATGAAAAAAGTTGTCAGCGTTGTCAAAGTGCGTTCATTGTTATTAAAACAATAATCAGCACATGCACCAAACATGCACAGAACATACTATTGCCTAGGCTAAATAAATAGCGCACACAGTGTAGTTGTCTTCAATTAATTCGGGTCTTATTCAATCCCTAAATTACTTTTTGGTGGATTACTGAAGTAGACTACACCTTGAATGAAGAGTGCATGCGTCTCCCTCCTTGCACTGCTGCCGCTGCTCGTGCTCTAACGCAGGAAAGCATGGGGCTGGTTGCAGACAAGGTAGCCATAAAACAATGTGTGCTATCATCATTGCATTTCTGAAATGCAAATAATGTGAGCAAGAACAAGGCACAGGGCAGGGCTAATTACGCTGGTGTGAAGCGCAGATCCCAGGCACACTCTCCCACCTCTTCCTGCGCGGTCGCCTTTCCATAATCAGGCATGAAAAACCCTCACCTTTCGGCCGTTTTGAAATCAAAATGGGTAATCCGAGGACAAAATTTTAGGGGGGGGGGGGGGGGGGGTCGAGCGAGGAGAAAAGTGTAGACTACCATAGAAAACTTCATACTTCGTACTGTCGGCACGGTCAATAATACAAATGAGCTCAATAGTCCCGCCCTTTATACTTCTCTTTGAAAGACGGGCAGCGCAATTTCAAACTGGTGCGCTTTCCCCGAGAGGTGTGAGAGAGTTGTGTTCGACCATTTCGAGAGAGAGAGATCAGTCAACCCAACGTTTGACATGGGACAAATTGCAATAGAAATAGTTCCAAGTTTTTGTAATCCCTTGGTACATCTAAATGACATATTACAACCCATTTATATACTTAGTGGACAAACACGTTTTTTTCATGGTCAAAGTTGGAGCTTTCCTATGAATGTTTTCATAGGGAAACTACTAGGTGAATGGACTAAAATTTGAGTAGTTTTGATGAAATTTTAGTAGGCCTAGTTTATCCAAACTATGACAAAGATTTTTTTTTTATAGCAAGTTATCTGAAATATGATGATGAAATATGCAAATGAGTTCACAGCCAGGCAAGCTGAGGGGGCATTGGGAAGTGCTGAGAGAGGGGTGCTTAGTTGCCATTGGAGGGCATTAGTCTATTCTATGTTTTAATACTAAGGGGGCATTGGCAGGGTTTTGATGAGGTCAATGGGATGTTGGGAAGCAAGTAACGAAGGTGGTTGGCACTGGCCCCAACCCCTTCTCACATTTTTCACCCCTGACCCGTTTTCATGCCTGCATAATGGAACAGACCTCTCCTCTCGATGGGAGAGAGAGTCTGAATAATACACTCCAAATATGAAGTATGGATGGTTAGAATAGTGTTTGTCCATGCACTGAATGCATTTTGCGCTGTTTGTGTGACTCAGTTATTTTTTGTTTGTCTGTTTTTTTTTGTTTGTTCCTGTGTTACTCATGCTGTGGGGAGACTGATGAGGGAGCACAGCAGCACACTCTGTCACTGGTCACTTCACTGTCATCACAAGTCAGTTTAGCAAATGGTAACACCTTCTCAGTCAGGCAAGTTTGGATGTGCAAGCCTTCAAATTGTGAAAGTAAATACACATATTATTAATGTTATTAATAAGAGTGAGAATACTATCTATTGTATTTCATTTCTAAATAGATTTAGGCTATACACAGTAAATTTTGCAGTGTTAAAATAACACTTAAAGTGTTGAAATTAACACTACTCTAGTGTCTATTTGGTCCTGCTCTAAATCAGTGTTAAACACTGGTGTTAAATTTATAGTGTTAAGCTAAGTGACACTTGTGTACACTGAGGAGTGTCATTTATAGTTAACACTACAGATCAAATAACTCCATGGAGTGTTAATTTTATTCTGATTAAGTGTTAATGATTTACTCAATTATATTGCAAAATTAACTCTGATTAGAGTGCAATCTATAACTCCATAGAGTGTTAATCTTATTCTGATCAAGTGTTAATGATTTACTCAATTATATAGCAAAATCAACTCTACTGAGAGTGCAATCCATAACTCCATGGAGTGTTAATCTCATTCTGATAAGTGTAGGTCAGGTATGTTGCAAAATCAACTCTACTAAGAGTGCAATCCTAATAATAAACACTGAATTGAAGTTAATATAAATGTATCAGTGAATATGTCTCTGAGCAGTGTTAGTTTTACACCATATGTTAAATTTGAATTATTTTGCAGTGTACACTCAGCTTTATCTTCATGTCAAAAAAAACATTAATACTTAACCAAGTGCTGTAAAATGAAATCCAACTCATGATAAACAGAACATCAAAAGCATTCTTTGTGCATTCTTTGTGTTTATTTACTTTTCACACAGCCATAAAATGACAGTAAGGCACTATGTATGGTGAGGAATCCATTGTGCCATATTTCACTTGAACATCAAATGGCTTAAAATAGAAAAGTTCATTAGCATTCAAAACTTTAACAAGTCCTTCTGGATGCAGACTAACCCTGAATGCATGGTAATGCTCATCAAAACACACCGTTTCCATCAACAATCCACAGAACACAATATCATCATCTCTGACAACAATAGATTTGATTTTACAAAACACTGGCATATCACAGTGTACAGCAATACAAATCACACAGTTACGACGGTACTCAGTACCATTGTATTTGATCCATTTGGCTGAATACACAGGTGTTACAGCTTTTAATTTCTTAGCAACTTCTACACCACCGATAAGATCTGAGATCTCCACCATCTTGCCTGGACCCAAAATCAATCGTTCATTAATGAAAACATCAAAATTCATAGCCAAAGAATTTTGGTGTTTTCTAGCCAAGCACAGAGTAATGTTCTTAAAATTTTTACACTGTTTCTTAACCCTATTCAGACTGGGCTTTTTTGGCATTCCTGGGACTGGGGGGGGGGCTCTTTTGACCCCCCCTTCATATCTCATGAACGGAATACCGTATGACTACGAAACTTGGGGAAGATGATCTACATATGGACATCTATGAATGACATAATTTTTGTGTAATTATCTGGTATTATGACGTCATTATGACATCATTATCTTATTATGCCCAAAATCTCGCCATAATGGATTTTCCAACACATTTAGGTAATGCACTTAAATTTTAATGATTTTGTGCTTCAAACCACTTACATGCTCACAAAGTTGTCTGAAGCTAATGGAAATAACAAAAAAATATGAAAATATATGGCGTCAGAGATAAGGTAAAGTGATTTTTGGTCAGACATACCTGTCAGAAAACCGTTGCCATGGCAATGGCAGAAATTATAAACCTAATTTTTCGGTACCTAACTGTAGCCAACTAAATGTTAGGAAAAGTCACAAAGTTTCGTAGTCATAGCTTAAGTCGTTAAGGAATTATACAACATCAAAGTTGGTGCGGGCACTTTTAGCCCCCCCCCCCGTCTGGATAGGGTTAAAGTAGTTGTGCTTTGCTTCATAACGCATGCACCACATATGAAGAACAGGACCAATGTTTCGTATTATACGCGGATAATGAAGCAAAAAATGGTGCTTGGGTATAAGATTGATTTCAGGGAATAGTTGCTTGAATAGACAAAGGTGATCAGCAATCAAATGTTTCAAATATATGGTCATTCCTTCTGACAGTACAGGGGAAAATACAATGTTGACCAGCTGTAAAAGCAAAAGGAGAAGGTGCCAGAACTTATCCTCTGCTTGCACCAAGTCCCCAAATAGCAAGGGCATATTGCGTAACAAGCACCAAGATTGTGTGGCATTCAGCCCCAAATCATTGCTTCCATCAAAAAGTATTACTCTTGGTGGTCGATTTCGTTGTTGATTATACCCATAGTCATATGCATGTATCCTACCAGCAAGCTCTTCAGCATTAAGAGAGTTGCACTGAATATACTGAAGGACTAATTTTACTTCAAACTGAGCCACCCCTTCCAGTATGTCATGCATGAGATCTACTGAAAAGTTGTTTGCTGTGTGGAAATACTTCAGTGAATTCAAAAGACAAGTGCGCTTTACACCATATACATGAGGTAGTGTAGAATTTGTTTGTATAGTTTGACAATGGTGTGAGTGCATGTCAACAGTCCTGAGTATAACTTTTGGATCATCTTCCGAGAACACCGACTGAAAACAGTCTTTTTCCAGCAGACAGAATCGACAACAATATCGTGCCCCAAACGAATCTACAAAACCAAAAAGACCATGCAAACCAAGATTATCTACTGTAACCTGAATTAAAGTACCACGAATTACACCTTGTGTGGCAATGTGAAGTCCCTCTGTTTCAAGAATTTTTAGATCATGGACAATTGGCTCAAGTATTGTGTTGAAACCATAGCGCTTGATATCTTGGGAGTGAAAGAGAGCACACAAATGAATATTAACTAAAGAAGAATTCAGGACAGGGGGGAAATTTCTCAGTGTGAAATACATAGCACCTAATTTGTGCACACCCTTTTTCGAACCCAGAGGATTTCCTGTTTCAAATTCATCGTAGAAGAGCTGAATCTGCAATGCATCCTTTTCAACAGAAAACAGGGGACTGTTTTTGAAATAGGAACCATCTCTCCAGTCTGCATACAGACCTTCCTTGGTTATGTCCCTTGGCTTCAACATGTCTTTAAGTTCTGGGTTGTTAAGAATCATCTTCAGCGTTTCCAAAATAGGAACATATGCAAGTTTATCTGTCACGATGACCTGGTCGTACGTTTCTGTTGTTTTATTTCTTTTGCTGTCAAACCTTGTTCCAAGTACTTTTTCTATCGGCTCAACACTTCCCCATTTCTTTGAGAAATGTCTGTTTCGTTTGGGTTCTGAGTTTAAGAGTGTGAATGGGTTTTTTAAATTATGAAACTTTTGTTCGATTTTGTTCTGAATTTCTGTGTCCTCTGGCGATAAGCACTCTAAGGCCGTTTCTTTAGCCTCATTTCTCATCTCAAAAAACACTTCCTCCATTCTTGAAACGAATTTGTCTATACGAAACTGACTTACACCCCCTGTCTTGAGCTCTGCCACAGCCATGGCACACATATCCAAAGTGTTACTTTTGGATTTTAATGGTTCTGATGTTGTGGTTGTTGAGGATGTTGAGGGCCTTTCATCAATGTCAATAGTAACATCATCTTCCCCTCTGCGTAAATGGGCAACATTGTTAACCTGTCGGCTGGTACCGTCTTGTCCGTGTTTCATATTTAAATGTTTCCTAAAACCAGAAAACGAACCAAAACTTCGCCTGCATCCAGTCTCAACACACTGTAGATGAAGGCTTTTGCCAGGAAAGTAACCATGAACTGACTGTATATGCCTAACAAGCTTATTTGAACCATTAAATCCAGCATTACAAAGAAAACACTTCATGAGGAAGTAGTATTACCAAGCACTGATGAAACAAGTTAATTAAGCAGTCTTGCCCTAATTTCAGCTACTCTGGGACTCTCCTTCACTTTGGCTACATCAATGTTGTACACAGTTGTCTGAATAAAGACATACATGTTGTGGAGCACGGTGTTGTAAGATGTGCCAAACACGAAATGTGCTTTAAACAGTTCATCAAAAGCACCAAGGGAGGATGTTGACCTGCATGGTATGGCGTTCTTGTCAAGAATGATGAAGAACTGGTGGATCACATTCTTCTTCGTTCCAACTGCCAGTAGATAGGGCTGAGTGCTAGCGGTGATGCTGTCCAGATGCTCTTGTAGATTTGTTCCAGCCTGAAAACATTCACAAATAAACAATTGGATTATTGACATTGCATTGCATTGCATTTGTCAGATGCTTTTTAACCAAAGCGACATTTTGAAAAGAGGACATAATCATAGCCAAACTCACTAGCAGATACAAAGTGCACAGGAAATATACAGATCAACAAGTGCAGATGCAAAGAAGGGTTAGTAAGGGTTTTTTTAGAGTACACACAAACACACACACGTCAAGAGTCTGGCCTGGGGCTAGGCCAGCTCAGATATCTATTAGATATCTATTACAAAATTTGATCATCATGAAATTACGAAAAATGCAAACATACCTTCTTGAAGACAACGAGCTGCTTCTCTGCTTGGGAGGCCGCCACCTTTCCAGGTCTTTTCCGACCCTGAGCAGTTGGTGGAATCAGGTGTAAAAGCAACAAAATCGATGACAGGTCGCTGTCCCAACCTGAAAACATCACAGGTATCAATTACAATGGACCAATATCGTTCTTAGGTCTTCCAATAGTCAATATTTCTCTAAAGGAAGGATCTTGCACCTCAAGGTCAACAACATTAGAAAACAAGAAAGCTCCGGCACACTTCCACAAGAAGTGTGTCATGCATGTGTGCACCCACAAAAAAAAGAGCGAGAACATCATTGTGAAATCAGTAGTAAGACAGGATTGGTGCACCAAAGCCAACCGAACAAAGTTTGAAGCCATTTGTAATGTTAATGGTAGACAGTGTAATATTTTTTAGTAGTTTATTTCCAGAATTAATGCTGCCCATTCACAACCAATTAATTACCTTTTTCAAGAATACTTGCCACCACCGTCAAAGTCTAAGCATTTATTTTGACTGGGAAAATTGCACTGTTCATACATGACAAGCTGGATCTTCTCAATGTTCGCCATTTAGAATTTTCTGAAATGGGCATTTTAGCTGCAAAACTTACAGTACTTTTGTCTTTCTACTAAATATTCGTTTATAACTTGGTAAATTGTCATGAAAAAGATCAAATTTGGCAATAGGCACCTCAGTTCCATTGTTGCAATATCCACTCTCAGGGAAGCTGACAAAGGTGGACAAAGGGGTCAGTTGTCCCAGGCCCAAGGAGATGAGGGGCCCATAATTGGGTCCTCATTACATTGATAGTATTGGGTGGGGGCCTTTTCAGATGACTTTGTCCTGGGCTCAGCCAAAGCTGTCAGCGGCCCTGCCCACTCTGACCACAATCCTACACAGTGCACATTTAAATTGCTTGAATGTCACTAGACCGAAACGTCGCTATTTAACTCTGCAAGTGAAGACAGTGTGTGGGAGCGTTCTTGTTTTCTGCATACTGTATATCACCCAAGTCAGTATATTTGATGGGCAACAGATTTTTTTTTTTTAATATTGATGTGTGGCAGATATAATAACAGTTCTAGAAAATCTGGGTAAATATCCCTGACAAGAGTGCTGTAGCAACATCCTTACTATCCACTGTTAACACTAGGGGTGGGCGATATGACGATATTATATCGTGAATCACGATATTGAGTAAAAGATCGTCTCGAATCTGCCAAAGTGGAGAAATCGTATAGATCGTCTTGCAGTGAGGATGTTTATTATCAGTATCAGAGTGACGTTTTCTCACTTTTGTTGTTGTCTTCACTTTATTCTTTACATTATTGTATTCCAATTGTACACTTTATGAGAGTGTCATCAGTGTGTTAACATTTTATTGACTGCAAATTACAAATTGCAAGTATATGAAAGTTGTTTTTTGTTGTTTTTATTTTTTGGATGGAAGATCGTGATAAAATATCGAAATCGTGATTTCATGTTAAAATATCGTGATACAACTTTTTTGCCATATCGCCCACGCCTAGTTAACACTACATGTGACACAAAACTGCATCCTGCATGGAATAAGAGCATTCCATGAGAAACCTACCCAATTCATAATCTTCTTCTGGGTTATCCTCTGCCAGCAGGAGCTCCTTCATTTCATTCACGGCTGGAAGCTTCTGGCACTCCCGGATGATCTTCTGCTTGAAGGTTGTCGGCCATTTCTCCAGAAGTTTCACTGATGTAGCCTCTCCAAACATGAGGATGAAATCCTGTTCAATCTGGGGTAGTAGTATTGAGAACAATTTTAGGTTTTCACAAATTTGTAAGTAATAGCAATTACTTTTTGCAATAGTATAAGATGCAAAAGATACTTACCAATCCTTTCACATCTTTGAATCGTGGAAAAATGGACAATATCTCGCTGGACTGATGAGGGTCAACAACCAAGTCACGACGATGGGGAAACGTTAACTTCATCTTCCTCTTCACCATTTCTTCATCGGTAGAATGTTTCATCACTGAGATGGCCTCCCTACATTGCTCTTCAGTCAGGGTGGTCTCTGGAACATGTTGGAATTCTCGATTGACAGTTGGACCGCCAGCATGTTCTGTTCCAGATGGGCCTTCACCTAGAGACAACACAAGGACATAAGAAAAGATGCAAAATGTTTTAAATCATTTCCTTCCTTTTAGTTTGACAGGGAACAACAGTAAAAGACAATGACAGACCTAACCATTTTGGTTAAAAAGCAAACAAACGTGTCTGTATCTGAAGTCTGCCATCCCAGTTTGAGGAGTGTGGAAAACATACGTACATCTAAAGCGCTGAGTTTCTGTACCAGAACCATACACATACCCGTAAACACATAGAACACCTTAGTGAGGTTGCAGCTAGTAAGACTTTTCAGACCCAACACAACATCCAGCAACATTCACATTTTCTCTCTGGTATTAGCAATTAAAAGACAACTTTAATAATAAACAACCATTTTGAACTTTGAGCTCCTTTTTTGACTGTCTTCAATATTTTAGATCCTCCTCAACTTTTTTTTTTTTTTTTTAAGGATAAGCTCAGCCAATTTCAACATGCAGTTGTAATATTCACACTACCCTAGACTTGTCACCTTAGGATTTTTTTTTCTTCAGCCTTTTCCGAGATCCTGGTCTCAGGCGTTTGTTTACATTTAAAAAAAAAAAAAAATCTCTGAAAGGGCTGAGCTGAAAAATGCAGCATCACCGGGTACTGACAAGTCAAGCGTAGCGTGAGCAATACAACAGCATGTTGAAATTGGCAGAACTGGTCCTTTAATGTGTGCTGCTGGCTCCGTTATTTGGCTAATGTAGATTTTCTCAATTGGCTTTACAATGGCGGTCTATGTTCTTACAATCACCCAAAACATTTGAAAGTATGCATCTCACGTCGAAATATGGCTTCCGTGATTTCTTATTTGCCATTTTGTGAAATAAAAAAATAAATAAAAAAAATGCATTTACAAAATGCTACATAAAACACAATAGACGCCACGTTTCACTACAAAAACTGTTATGAGATATCAGTGAATACCCCTGAACACTTGGTGAGTTGCACATTCTGGAAACCAAATTTTAGGGTGGTTTTAATAACATATTTGGACATGCCCATAGGCGGCCATTCTAAAGCCAGTTGAGACAAAATCCGAATAGGCCAAATAAAGACGGCAGCAAGCATGAAATACATGGTGAGGGGGACTCTAAAACATTGCAGGCAGCTCAGAAAAGGGGCTTAATGTTTAAAATAGCGCAATTGTCCTTTAGGCAAACACATGTACCATAAGACTGGGATATTAAAACATTCCACATTGTTTCTACAGGCATACCTGACGCTCTGCGATCTTTGGCACTGCTCCTCTGAACTGTTTTGATTCTCCAGGCAAGGTATCCCGTCCCACTTTCGCCATCGTGCTCCTTGAAGGAATGGATAATAGAGAACATTTTCTCAAAGACTACATGCTACAATGGGTAACATGAGGGTATACATACGGGATAACTTTATGAGTGTTAAAATATTCCAAAATAGTTGCCAAAATGACTGCATTAATGTAACTTACATAACCATTCTTGGAGAAGGGGTCGCTGAGGTAGGGGAATAAGTTCACAATTCCTCTTGCGTACTTCTCCTTCACCTGCCTGGGTGGCGATGTGCTACAAGATTGATGGAAAGACATTCTCAGACACTCAACAAAAAAGGGGGATGGGTCTTACTTCAATACAGCACTTACTTTCCACAATGTACATGAATAAACTGAACATACCTAAATGAAACCTACAGTATGAGGCATGACACCCATGACACTACATTCAGGAGAGAAAAAAATTACCCATGTGTCTCAATCATATCTGCTGTCAGGATCTTGACGAGCTTCCTTCTTGTTTCATCAGTCAAGGCCTTGGTTCGATTATATTCGTTAACAACCCGGTCTCCACCTGGTTTCGATTCCAGAACAGACTTCACCAGCTTGAAACACATTGCAAAAAAAACAACAACAAAAAAGTTAACAATTGAGGATGTAATTAACACCACTTAAGCATAGAGATGCTCTGACCGCTAATCTCTGATTCAGTAGACTGATGATCCATATTGGCGTGGATTAGTGTGGGCAGGATACAAGAATTTTCCAGTGATGGGGTCAATCAGTACAATACTGTAGTCATACCGTATGTTCAGCACAGTTCTTCAACAAGCATCTGTCAGTAAGGGGTATTCCAGAATGGATTTAATGAACGGTTGAGGCCAAATAAAGTAACTTAAATGGTGCTGTATTAAGAACACACAAATTTAATGTAACAGTTGTTTTTTTTTTCCTTCTTCCAAATTTGGGTGAAAATGTGGGTCGAGAAAGGAAAACAAGCTAGACTGAATCTGAACTGTAGGCACTTGTTTTTCTACAAACCCAAATGTTTTAACTTGTGTGCATGCAGAGGAGAGATGGGGGCATTTAGAGACAGTCTCCTAAAAGTGGCATTCAAAGTGAGCAACGAGAGCAACATTTTTTCAAAAATATCAGCAAATAACCACCAATTCATCAGAGCATCCCCCACAGTACAATTCAGATTGAGATACACCAGAAAAGAGCACTGATACATCTCTCCTTACCTGCTTAGCCTCCAAATCAAGCCTCTGACGCTTTTCAGCAGGACCAACTGGAAGGATTATGGTGTCCTGTGAATCCGATGTATTGGGTGACTGTGGTAGGGAGCACACAGGGGAGACAGAACCTGTCAATTGACCAAGAGGGACAAGGCACATCATTAATGTATTAATACAGTAACAACAGTACGCTTTCATGTAGCCAAGAACTTTTAAATGTGAAACAAACCTGTGTCATATCGAATGGTCAGCACACCAGTTGAAGGATCATTAACCCTTGTGTTGTGTTCATAAGCTGCATACACCTGTGGTGTTCGGGTCATTTTTGACCCGTGATAACAAAACTCAGCTATAAAATACCTAAAAACACTAGTTATCATCAAATATTGTTTTTCATCTCATGGCTAACATGGTATGTATTCATATCCATGGAAATATTACTTGATGTATTCATCTTTTTGACTTTAAAGATCTTTTATCTTACATTATGCAAATCGTTTTTGATGACCAAAACTATCAAAATCTGCATAAATTCACTATTAATACCTCCCAAAGTGATACAATTAGTGATTATGTTGTCCATGTATTACAGCTGATATGAGAGTACAACAATCCCCAAATTTGTATTATTAGTTTTTCTCTAATATCAAAAAATATCATCAAGAGTGGCATTTGTGGTGTAGAGATTTATAGCAGGATAAAGACCAAATGTCAGCTAAATAAGTTTTTCAGTGCATACAATTAATGTTTAAATATGTTGACTTGGTGTTTTTCAATATTTATATGATTTTAGTGTGGTAAATATACAAAATAACAATTCTGTCAGAGTCACAGCTATTCCGCCAATCTAATGCAAAGGTATTGGAAATGAACACCTCAATGAACATGAAAAAAGTCACACTATTCACCTGAATCCCCTATGCCATGAACATGGACCACTATGTCATTGCCACATCAACTTTATGGAAAGTATAAGACCAGTTCTACAGGTTTGGGTGCCATTATGAATTTTTGATACGTTTTTTGGAAAAAATAATGTGCAAAAATGTATTTTGCAAACAAATGTGCAAAAAATCTCATTATATAATGCAGAAATGGATTCCCTGACCATGAAAACATATGAGTAGACACCAGAAATACATCTGTACTCCTTTCACAACAGGAGATATGACATATTGTAGTGTATGGGACTGTCCAGCGGTCATATTGGATCAAAAAGCTGGCAAAAAAAAGTTCAGCCAAGAAATATATTTTCCTCACCATACATCACCAAACTGAAGACAAAGGGCAGCCAACAGCTTTTCAGAAATGCAAAAAACAACCAAAAATCTATACCGGGTCAATTTTGACCCCCAAACACCACAGATGTAACTTTTTTTCTTTTGGACCTTTAAAATTTACTAACATGATAAAACATATTTTTTTGTGTTGAAATGATTGTGACTGAGGATTAGAAGAAGCCTTATTCCAAGAAAATAAATTAAAGTGTGTTTTCTTCACACTAAAACTTGAAAACGGGTCAAAAAAGACCCGAACACAACAGAAGGGTTAACGATATCCTCAAAAACATCTTCATCCACCTCCGTCCCAGAGCTGTCAATGACCTTAACACCTTCTGTCACGGGTGGCACTCCAAACTTTGCAAATGCTACGAAACAGGCACAAATATAGCATTTGCATAAATAGAATCTGAGCTCAAAAAAAAATTAAATTGAATGTGCACCGTGATCTACATTCTCCTTACCTGCATCAAGAAAATCTGTCAGGTTTGGCTCTGTTATGCGAACAAACTTCTGGGCATCACCAAGCCTCACCTTTAGTAGCATGCTGCCTACTGGGGGGGAAAGAGAGTGATTTATCATTGTTTTGAAATCAATATACACTGCCCAAATAAAAATGTACCAAATAATGTGTATATTATGCAGATGGCAATCCGCACACTTCAGGTCTATTTTTGTGCAAAGAAGCTTTACTTGACTTGCAAGCTTTCGGTCCTTAGACCTTCATCAGGCAGAGTGATGATGTTCATCGGCACTGTGCCTGATGAAGGTCTAAGGACCGAAAGCTTGCAAGTCAAGTAAAGCTTCTTTGCACAAAAATAGACCTGAAGTGTGCGGATTGCCTTCTTTTTATACAGAAATTTCTACTGAATCCTGCACCTTCTAAACAGATGAGCGGTGGCCTATCACAACTTGTATTATGCAGATAAAACACTGAACAAATCATGTACACAGCATGCTTTTCAGACATTTAAGCCTGTGCTGCAAACTCGCAGTAGCCTGGTTGTGTCACTTGGTCCACTTGAAAGCACGTGGAGCACTTGATCATCATGCTAAAATAAAACTTAGACTTCACTTGCACCAACTCTCCACCATGCAGGGAGTCTGATAATTAAGTGGCAATATGGCTTCAATACATAGCGGAATCTAATCTGAATCAGAATTACAACCTTTAAAATGACACCAACTTGTAGCCACACCAGATTCCAAGTGTTTAATATTGAGGAAAGTAGGCTACTGTCGCCTCTATGACAGTCTTCCACGTGCAACTCACGTTCACTTAGCTCTCAGTTTGTATTCCACGTTACACACCAACACATTGCAATACATTACTGACCATTGAAATCCGTCTGAAGCAATGCAGCGACTACCTTTACAATGCCGAGTCATCACAAGAGAAATGCAAGGCAATTTATGGGGTTCGCGGACGTGAAAAGAACAGGCATATTGCTTCCGTCGCCAAAACCAGACTTGAGCTATTAGCCGTTGCAACTTTCACTGCAAACATTGGTGGTGTGCAATTGCTAACACCTGCAGTAAACGGCAGCAGAATTGCAATGAAGCTTATTTCAGGACATTCCTTAGCTTAATTGCACGTTCTCAAAACACGTCGTAATGTTGCTCTCATGTGATCGTATTGCATCCCAAACGTGCAAAAGCAGTCCAATATGCTACAACGCCAGATACATAATTTGATGTTGGCACCAGAAAACGTTCCTATTCCCGTGCATCTTACCAGAGACGTTAGCCATGTAGCTGAGAAGAAATTAGCTTCTCAGTCAGACATACTTGCCGCAGTACGACATTAACAAAAAATGAACTGGTAACACTTTAGAATAGTGGATGCAAAAAAGCTTTATAAAGACTTAATAAATAATTAACTATTGATGAACAAAACATTAACAAACGTTTGTAAATGACTAGGAAATGTAAACAAATGCTTGTAAATGACTAGGAAATGCTATGTTAATATTTTATATTTATCAAACATTTACAAGTTGCTTGTAAATGAATAAAATACTCTGTTATAAGGTGTGTAAAATCTTGCATATATCATGTGTAGATGTTTTATAAAGCATTAATAAAACTAGGCTAATAATAAAAACATGTTTTGTCCATTATTAGTTAATTATTTACTGAGCCTTTACTAAGGAACATTATTATAAAGTGTTACCAATGAACTAACTCGAAATGGCCCCTTCAGTTGAAATACTTGCTTATACACCACATTATTTCAAAAATATGTTAATACAAAACTTACCTCAGTTTCGGGGAGCATTAAATGACGCTGCCAAACTCAATCACCTCGAGGAAGAATCAGAGGATTTCCCAATTCCAGAACGAGGCCAAGTAGGCGGGGCTCCCTGGAGTACTTCTAACTCCACACAATTTAACAACTTCATTTGTCACTGACACTGGAGATCATCTTACTCCATTTGGTGTTGGAATTACTCCAATAGTGTTAATAAGAATTAACACTGCAAATTTAACACTGGCAAATTTACTGTGTACTGCATAGCTGGAACAATGTTATGTTTTCAAATGTTATATCTGGGTAAAATTCTTTAGATTAGGCTACTTTGGATTTGTATGCATCATTGTGAGGCTACTTTGTTACCAATGCCATTTCTTTTTTAATGGGTAATTTCTAGGGCTGGGAATCGATCCAAATTTCCTGGATCGATTCGATTCCGATCCAGAAGGTCACGATCCAATTCGATCCACGATCCGATTCGATTCAATATCGATCTTCTGTATTGCTGGGTTGTCACTTTAACCCATTTATGCCTAAAATTCTAAGACCGGCTATAAAAACCTAAATATCTCAACCTTTGATACCCACACAAACATGAAATACCTTGGTATGAGAGAAAGAAGTGGGAAACTTGGTATGAGAGAGAAAGATGGGAAAACACTGGCACTATTTACTTGAACAGGCCGTGTGTATTTTTGCATGTAGTCACCATGAATGTGGAAGAAAGCTACAGGATGTGGTTGAGAAAATAGCACCTATAATCATCGGCAAAAAATCGATCCACAAAGTTGTGAATCGATATCACACTTTTCGAACGTGAATCGATATTGGATCGCGATTCGATCTTTTGAACCCAGCCCTAGTCATTTCATAGCTCATCATATGAGAGTCTGTGGTGAAAGTGTAGTCTGGCCAACTAAGGTCTCCAGTGGTTGGGGTATTTTGATGGTGGATTTTTTTTTCTTCTTAGAATTATTGTCAGCAGTATGTTTGAATATACTAGATTTACAGTACAATCTCTGTAACTCTTAATTTGCTTTTCTATAACTTACTTATTCTACTGGATTATATTCATAATCTAGTTATTTTATTGCTCAATATTCATAACGTTCTTATTTTATTGGAAGATATTGTGTGTAAATGTTCTACTTGTATGAGGAGGTGGTGTGGGTATCAGATGATAATATAATATAATGTACTGTAATGTGTAATTTATAATGTAATGTAATGTAAAGTAATGTAGTATTTTAATGTAATGTCATGCAGTCATGGGTGAGCGGTTAGGGCGTCAGACTTGCATCCCAGAGGTTGCCGGTTGGTGGGGGGAGTAATCAACCAGTGCTCTCCCCCATCCTCCTCCATGACTGAGGTACCCTGAGCATGGTACCGTCCCACCGCACTGCTCCCCATGGGGCACCACTGAGGGCTGCCCCCTTGCACGGGTGAGGCATAAATGCAATTTCGTTGTGTGCAGTGTGCGGTGTTCACTTGTGTGCTGTGGAGTGCTGTGTCACAATGACAATGGGAGTTGGAGTTTCCCAATGGGCTTTCGCTTTCATGTAGTGTAGTGTAGTGTAGTGTAGTGTAATGCAATATAAGCGGAAATATAATATTATGTAGTTTAATGTAATCTGAAGTATAGTGTAGTGTAGTGTAACTGGGCGAATAGACGCGATTGAAGTGACAGAGAATTGCTTCTATGCAGCAAGAGCGATACGAGCGATTGAAGCAACTAGAGTTTGTCTGTTGAAAGCAGAAAGCAAGCATTCCAACATTCTCATTGGCTGTAGTTAATGAGCTCTATACAGTCATTGGCTGTGGCGGCTTTCGCCGAACCGCGTCATAGCTCATTTGCATGAGATTCCCAGGAGTTCAACTTCAAACTGTCGCTCTCGTCGCGCAAATCGCCTCAGGTCTCCAGAATCACTTTTGTCACGCGACTCAATACAAAGTCAATTACTATCGTCGCTCACCTCGCTCAGGTCGCGGCCGGTGTATTCGCCTGGTAATATAGTGCAATGTGATGTAGTGTAATGTAATGTGATGTGATGTAGTGTAGTGTAGTGTAGTGTAGTGTAATGTAATGTAATGTAATGTAGTGTAGTGTAGTGTAGTGTAGTGTAGTGTAATGTAATGTAGTGTAATGTAGTGTAGTGTAATGTAATGTAATGTAATGTAGTGTAGTGTAATGTAATGTAGTGTAATGTAATGTAGTGTAATGTAATGTAGTGTAGTGTAGTGTAGTGTAGTGTAGTGTAATGTAATGTAATGTAATGTAGTGTAATGTAGTGTAGTGTAATGTAATGTAATGTAATATAGTGTAGTGTAATGTAATGTAATATATCGTAATATAGTGTAGTGTAATGTATACATAGTATATTGTAGTGTAATGTAATGTAGTGTAGTGTAATGTAGTTAATTATAATGTGCGATCTGTAATGTGGGTATCAGATGAAGGGTTTTGTCCTGCCTAAAGTGTGGAGTTACCAACAAACAAACCACTCGGCATCTCCACTTATTGTTTTGTGTTTTGATTCCTTTGTATGTGATTATATTCATAATATACTTATTCTGTCCTACCTGAAGTGTGTAGTGTCTTCCACTACCTTTAATCTCCAGGAGACTTTTTATTCTTACAAAAATTACATGTTTTGATTTCCTTTGTGTATGTAGAGATGAGTTTGTGCAATTCGTATCATGGTCAGTGTTGCCACACACTGTGAGACAGTTGCCACACTTTCAGCAGAAGCTGATCCCTGACCCTGGCCCGGCCATATAACATGAAAATGATCACCAGGTCTGCCAATAGGCCTAACCTAGCCTACTCATTTTATTGACATGTAGACCTATTTTAACAGTAACATCAAAACTTCTCATGGGCTAACTCCCTATCTCTCACTGTCTCCCTGCCTGTAGCAGCGCTTGTATCATAGGGAAATCTAGCCTACATCAGTGTCTTTGTGCAGCGCCTCTTAATAGAAATCCCAGTGATGTCACTGCATAGTTGCGCACCAACTCTGTCACGTTGTAGGCAAATTATTATTCTACAACATACCAGTTAGCTTTGTAGCCCTTCTAGATGACAGCAATGAAATACAACACTATGAGTAGTCCTATCTGCGATTTTGGAATGATATCGGTTAGATTGTCTCACCATTTCAGTCGCGTTGCATGTTCAGCTAGAAATTCAGAACCTGTCGCAGCAATAGTCAAGGCTACTCAAGTATTCCTACAGTTATATAGCCTGTAAAACAAAGGAGGATAAATTCAATATGAGAGAAGGGAAATGTTTTGCCACATACACTCTTAAAAAGGATGGGTAGAAAATAACCCAATTTTAACACCTGTGCTGGGTAACTATTGGACCAACCTTGCATTGGGTTAGATTTACACAAGGCGTTGGGTCATGCATTTTAACCCAACAGATTGAGTAAAACAAGTAACTCAAATGTGGGGTTATTTAGAATAGAATAGAATAGAATAGAATAGAATAGAATAGAATAGAATAGAATAGAATAGAATAGAATAGAAAGGCGTTTATTGTTATTATACAAAGCATTCTAACCAAACCGTTATATTGAATGTACTTCATTGTTGGGTTATTATATCATTATCCTACATATGGGTTATACAGCCCCAATATTCTGTTTAAAATTACTTGATTATGAAGTTAAATGTACCAAATAAATGTATCACTTATTGTATGTGACACAGACTGTGCAAAATAAGCACACCAGTTTGTGCAATATATTGAATTTATTGTCCCATTTTGTTTTCACACTTTTCAACAAAGATGATTGCATTTAAATATAAAATAGAGCAATATAACAGACATACAGTAAAAAAGGCAAGAAGGAATGTTATTCACAAACATATTATGCACAAATAATCGGGTAACACACGATGAAAAACTCATTATTTACGAATCTGGAATAATAATATAGCCTACTTTTGGAATATACACTTTCAAAGTTAAGAGCCATGTTAAAAGTGAAGAGCATTATACCTTTAAGTTGTGTCTATGAGCACATTTTACTTGGGAATAGAATAGAGAAAGGTTATATGAGAACCTCAATGTTGATACAGAGATGAATAAATGTGATTGTAAGATGACGTTTTTGTGACTGTACGTAAACACTAGAAGCAACCAAATAGCCGAAGTCATTGTAGTGTCACCATGAGTTTGCTGTTTCCAAAACGAAATGTGTAGAGCAGTGGATTCTGTGTATAATTTGCAATATGATCTTAGCTGGATGTCCCTTCTAAAGGACTGTGCACATTGAAGCTGACATGGCTGCCTCCGCCTGCTGGATACAGAATCAAGCCTTGTCAAAACTCTGAATGAAAAGAAAAACACACGTGACATATAGTTACAAAAGTATAACATGGCATTGCAAGGCACAGGAAATAAATAGCTAAATAAGAAAGTTTTGGCTAATAAAGAATTTGAAGGCTATTTGAAGGCTATTAAAAATAAATATCTAAATATTATTAAAAATAAATAAAAATGCTTCTAAGGATCCAATTGAATGAGGTCAAATCACAAGCAATGAAACTCAATTTGATTGGCTGGCTGCACAATGAAGAACATCTCCTTTCTTTCAGCAACATCCAAGGAAATAGCCTAAAATAATGGTGAGAAACACATTAGAAATTATTCTAACTGAATAATAGTCTACATCAATTTAGTTGCAGCAAAATATATCTTTTTAAGTAGGCTATATGTTCATTAAATTCCACCAATGTCAACTATACACTCGCCTCCAAAAGAGTTGTCGCCTACCAATCTGTTTGGAATAACAGCTAATAAACTGACTTTCAATTAATCACTTGGCTTCAGAAGTCACTCATATGAAAGCTACAACCCTCTCGAATGAAAATGAATGAACAAAAATAAATTTCATGCACCAACGAAAGATTGACCCTTTAATGAACACAGACAGGGCAGATTTTGACAAGACAAAAGTTGTGTCGCCTATCGAACATAATGTGAAAATGAGCAGATAAGTCACTTCAAAACACTTCAAATACGCAGATCGGGTGTCATACTTAATCACTGATTCACTCACACCTCTCCAGAAAATCAACTTTGACCTTAGGTGTATGTTTAGGGTCATTGTAATCCTGCAAAGCAACACAATGAAAATCAATGAGAGTTCAATGAGAGGTGGTGACATATTTGCTATTCGTAGAGCAATACATTTTTAACTTCATGATGTAATCAATGATAAAAGCCCTCACACACCAGCAGCGTGCATGCAGCTCCACATAAGAGCTGTATCCCTCCCATGTTTGACTTTAGGCACCATGTATTTATTCCAAATTCTTCACCTTTAACACCAAAGAAGTCTCTCCCACTGTCCTGTCTCAAAAAAGCCAACCAAGAGTATGTCAAGCCTAATTCTGACAAAAATGAAGGCTAATGGGACTCATATTCTGAAGTCAAGATCCCAAGATCAACCATTTTAGAACTGATAGCATCAAAACTATATGGTGTTGGAGATGAAGAATATGAAAAAAGAGAAATGGTGCATAAAGTGAAACATGGTACAGATACAGCTCTTATGAGGAGCTGCATGCATGCTGCAGGTGTTTGAGGGCTTTTAACATTGATTAAATCATGAAGTTAAACATGTATTGCTCTACGAATAGCGAATATGTCACCATCTCTCATTGAACTCCATTGATTTTCATTGTGTTGCTTTCCATGATTACAATGACCCTAAACATACACCTAAGGCTAAAGTTGATTTTCTGGAGAGGTGAGAGTGATTCAGTGATTAAGTATGACACCCAATCTGCGTATTTGAAGTGTTTTGAAGTGACTTATCTGCTCATTTTCACATTATGTTCGATAGGCGACAAAACTTTTGTCTTGTCAAAATCTGTCTGTCTGTGTTCAATAAAGGGTCAATCTTTCGTTGGTGCATGAAATTTATTTTTGTACATACATTTTCATTCGGGAGGGTTGTAGCTTTCATATGAGTGACTTTTGAAGCCAAGTGATTAATTGAAAGTCAGGTTATTAGCTGTTATTCCAAACAGATGGATAGGCGACAACTCTTTTGGAGGCGAGTGTACTCTCTTTTTTCCTCTTTTTTTGAAAAGCACCGTATTCATTTGGGCCTGCCCACACTGAAAACTATAAAAAAGGACCTAGGCCCTACTACTCACATCTGTCAGTGCACTGAAACAGGCGATGTCTCCTTTTCATTCATAGCTGCCTGCAATCATATAGCAAATAGAAAGCAACAATGTTGCAAAACCTGTTTCTTCCTTTATGCTCGCTGTCAACACAATGTTAATCGTCCTGTCATGTCTGTATTGACGCCCGCTTCACAGACTATAAAAGAAACTAGACCAGGGCCCGGTTGCACAAAACACCTTAAGTTTTCTCCCTTAAGTGTGACCCTTAAGGGCTCATTTTCCCTTAGCTAAGGGATCTACTTAAGGGGGTTGCACAGAATGCCTTAAGTCCTTCCCTTAGGTAAGGGAAAGCCCTAAGGGATTTACTACAGTAAAGAGGAGTTTACAACGGTAGAATTCTATTGTTTCCAAGGAAACTTTTTAAGTCATTCTTGAATATTCTTCTCAAAACATCGTTAACCATTCTGTAGCTATTTATCTATAGGCCTAAACATGGACAATGGTAAGGCTAGAAAGTCAAACTGGTCAGAGGAAGAGAAAGTGGTATTATTAGAGGAATTTAACAAAAGAAAAAACATAATAAAAAGCAAATTCAACCCTCAAATAACGGCCGCGAAGAAGCAGCAACAATGGGAAGAGACCACCGCGACCATAGCCTAAACTCGAGAAATAGGCTATGGTGAAGAGGACAGTGGGGGAGGTCTTTTTTTTTTTTTAAACCTTGCGGTCCAAGCGAGGAAGGAACAACACCATTATGTCCATATGTCTTCTCTTAGCAGACGTGGGCTCTACTCCCCATGCATTATTTTGTATTTGTGATATCATTCCATTTATCTTTAGTTACTTCCGCGTTGTTTTGGAAGTGTCTAATGCGAATTTTAAGAATTATAATAATAGGCTATGGCGCAAGCACTGGAGAAGTGCCGTGTGTCTCACCTGCATTTTCGAGCTCCTAAAACAACTCCCAAACAACTCCAGTGTCATAATTAACACAGCGAGGATCATTGATCATTGTCATCTTCATGCATGTTAGCAAAATAAATGTGGGGTTTGAGGGCAATAAAAACATTTGGTGATGGTGGGACAATGGACGAGACTGTGAGGGAGGAAATTAATGAATGGGCTACCCTAACCCCGCGGCCATAACTTCATCCGAGAATCTTCACAATGAACACTGAAACACTGAATATACGTACATATTCGAGTAAAAATTAGACGTTTTGTTATGAGGACTTGATGTTATAGGTCTAATGAAGTGCCACACAAAAATGTTCTGGCCCATCCAAAGCTGATTTTCTGCCGTGCATGGTGCAATCATCAGCTGCAAGACGGCAGGGAGAGCACAACTCTGTAGCATGGTCCAATTCGAGATGGTCGGATAATTCATATAGCCTAGGCTATGGATTGTCTATCAAATCTATAATTAATAATTAACGGTTCGTCGGTAAGCGTGCCTATCCATTGGGTTCTCCCGGTCGCGGAAAACTCTTATTTGAATCCGTTGATCACGTTGCTGAATGTGCATAAACTCGGCCATGTCTGACTTAAGGCGACGATATCGGTCCCTCAGATATTTTCCCTTAACTTGGTTGTTAAGGTCTTTTGTGCAACGATTTTAAAGAACTTTAAGGGATTTCTTAACTTTAAGGGAAACTCTTAAATATTTAAGGGGAAACCCTTAAGGAAAACTTAAGGGGAAATTTTAAGGGTGTTTGTGCAACTGACTTTCACTTAGGGGACCCTTAACTCAGACTTTAAGGGAAATACTTAACTTAAGGTGTTTCGTGCAACCGGGCCCAGGCTTATCAGGAATCAGACAGACTAGCTGCAATCATGCAGCCATGAACTTGGCTACCTTGAGCAGATGCCAGCGTCAAAGGGATACACGGCACGGCATGTGTGTATTTTCCGTTATTGTTATTATTCATTTCTCTTGCGCTGTTTTGTGCTTCCTTTATCCACGCGGACTCGTGGCAGAGATAATTGATAAGATGGCCTACAATCTCTGCCCGTCGAGTCCACCTTCAGCGCGGCCAGTTAGCTGTGTCTAAAGCTGTTACCGTGGAAACCAAAAACGGTTGGACAGAAAATGAAGTTACAGGCGAGTTTGAGATTGTGTTGTGAAATTCAAATCCATCTCATCTGTCTCAAGGTTTCGGGACGAGATTCATTCCAATGTTGCCTATAAGTAATGATTAGTTGACTCCATTTCCATTGGTTTAGGTTTATGTAGCGAGATGATACATTGGGCAACGGTCTTATTCTAAATGACGATGGCTTCATACTTCATAGATCGATATGGAAGAAAAGAAATGCGGCCTGGACCCACCCCCACTGAATGCCACCCAACTCCGCCTTCAGCCCTTCATTCCCTCATTGCTTCGGCTCTGCCACCGCACCTCCCGCTGCATCCAAATCCAGCGAGATGCCTCTTCTGCCTGCTTGGTGGCGCTGGCTACAAGGCGCTTCCTGGCCAGCCCTTCAATTCCCAGCATCCCAAGGGCTCTCCAAAGCGAACGTCCCACAAAGCCTCTGCAGCCCACCTCCACCGGGAGATTCCAGGCCTTCCATCCGTTTTGCTGGCTCTCCAGGATAAGGGCTTGGTATTTATTGATCTTCCATCCTCTCTTCCCAGGGGATAGTCAGCTTTAGACATTTAACATAAGTTAGCTGTAGAGAAAACAATAAAAACACATTACAATCCTTCATTTTTGTATCAGACTCCTGTCAGTTCACTTCTTTCAGGGCAGGCAGAAAGAATGTTATCTACAGAGAACTCTGATTTCAAATGTAGCAGGGTAACACCGTGTTGGGTACAATAAACCACTGAGTTGGGTTATTGTGTGTCCTAAAGGCAGAGATATACCCCGCTGTACCAATATTGAGTTAGAATAACTCAACACTGCATTAGAATAACCCAACAGGTTTACCCAACAGCTGTTACTCACCAATTGGGTTGACAAAACAACCCAGCATTTTTTAGAGTGTAGGTCACGTTAACAGAGGGTTGTCCTTATGAGATTTATTTAAAGGAAGACTGAAAATTCTGAAGTCTGTCATTTCGACGGTAGTTTAAATAGGCTAAATAGGCTACACCCGTATCAGTAGATCAAGTGTGCCTTTCAATTCGTTATTATCAGCGCAGAGACCACTTTATCCTTCACCTTTCTCCCTCTCTCTCTGCAACTATTACACATCAGAGTGCGCGTCCCTGAACCCACATAATGAATTAGAAATTGCAGATGATGTTGGCAAAACTGTTAGATTAATTAAGATTCTGAATCGTTTGTATACCTAGGACTAGGGTACTACATTTCCCCACAATCTGATTTAATGGCAGGTCGAAGTTATCCTCTATCGCCTTTCATAACAGCTTTTTTTTCATATCATATCCTCAGGCGTCCCTACAAAGACAGATGAACAGACCAAGGATATGGGTCACTGGAACCATGTCGTGTGATCTGAAGAGACCAAGATAAACAAATTTACTTTAGATGGTGTCAAGCATGTGTGGTGGTAAACAAGTGAGTTTTACCAAAAAAAGGTGTATCCTCTCAATAGCCAATCATGGTAGTGGGACTGACATGGTTTGGGGATGCATGGATACTGTCAACATTGGCAATCTGAAATACACCTAAAAGAAACATGCATGTCAACATGCACTGTGGCTACTGAGGCAGATCATGATATTCTCCATAGGATTGTTTTCAAATTTCACACCAATCTATTTAAGTCAGGTGCACACTCAAAATGTAAATTTTCAATGAAAAGAACGGTTGAAACGCACACAGATGACCTCCCTTTTAATCCCTTTTCATTTCGAGACGATTCGAGCCAACACGGCCCCTTCTCTACCGAATTTCAATCTGGGATGTACTCACTTTTGTGGGTACATGTTCAAACAATAATGGATGTATTTTGTTTTTTTCCGAGTGAACAACATTGTGTCAAAGTGACATTTTTTGATGCTTTCCCATGAAAAGATATACTCACAAATCTGCCAAAACTGCAAGGAGTGTACTCACTTTCGTGATATACTGTAAATTAAAGCCGCAATCGGCGATGTCGGGCCCTCGCACCTACGTTGCAGGGCCGGGGCATACTGCCAGCGCCCCATCATCATTTTTTGTTTGTCTAAGCCAGATACACACAACTTACTTTCATGCAACATGCACTAAAAAGGGAAAGTAAATGCATAAGTCATAATTATGTTGTGCCACAAGATGTGAAAAAACGCTCCGTAATTCTTCATCATCAATGACTTGAGCTCATGTACAAAAAATATGAAGCACATTGGATGTATGGTGAAGGACAAGTACATCACATTCCATTGTATGCATATTTCAAAAAAGTCCAATTATCTCACTTCCTTTTGGGCATGGACATGGCATCATATGACCTTTTTTGTTCATCTTAGTGAGATACACGACTCCACCCGAGATGGAGTCTTTAGCTTGTACTGTATGCTGGCCATGACCCTTAATGCATAAATACCTAATTTCTAACCATTTTTTCATCTACCACGTGGTGGCGCTATGTCAGAATGGCAATTCAGTCACGTAGAAATGTTTGTAACCATCGTACAAATCATCCTGTGAAGGTACAGCATTGGAAAATGCTGCATAATGATTTGTGACATTTTTTCCATTTTTAGGATATCTAAATTCATAAAGCCATAATTTGGTTATATTACAAAATATCAAAAATGCGCCCACTATTCGGCATCGTCAATGCTTTGATCTCATATACTGTACAACCTACATGAAGCACATTGGATGTACGATGTAGGACAAGTACATCACATTCCATTGTATGTTAATTTCAAAAAAGTCAAATTATCTCACTTCCTGTTGGGCGTGGCCATGGCATTGTATGACCTTTCTTGTTCGTCTTGGTGAGATACATCACCTTACCAAATACCATGCATTGTATATCAGCCCCGCCCCTTAATGCATAAATACCTCTTTTCTAGCACTTTGTTCATCTACCACATGGTGGCGTATAAACAGATTGCCATTTTAGTAACATAAAAATGTTCATAGTCATCATAGAAACTATGCTGTGAAGAGACAGCATTGAAAAATGCTTAATAATGAATTGATGGCATTTTAATATTTTTTGATACAATACCTAAATTCATAAAGCCATAACCTCGCTATATTACAAGATATCAAAAATCTGTCCGCAATTATTCATGGTCAAGGTATTGAGCCCATGTACACCAATTTTTAAGTGAATCTAATGTATGGTGTAGGACAAGCTCATCACATTCCATTGTATGTCATTTTCAAAAAAGTCCAAATATCTCACTTCCTGTTGGGCGTGGCTATGGCGTCATATGCCTTTTTTTGTTTGTCTTGGTGAGATACATCACCCCACCAAAAATGGGGTACTTACCATGTACTGCATACTGGCCCCGCCCCTTAATGCACAATTATCTCATTTCTAGCACTTCATTCATCTACCACATGGTAGCGCTATGTCAGATTGCCATTCCAGTCACATAGAAATGTTATTAGTCATCATACAAACTAGCCTGAAAGTGACAGCATTGATAAATGCTGTAAAATGTATTTATGACATTTTTTCTAATCTAATTCTAATTCTATACCTAAATTCATAAAGCAATGTCTTGAGCCCACGTACACCAATTTTTCAGTGACTCTAATCTACGGTGTAGGACAAGTTCATCACATTCCTTGTATGTCATTTTCAAAAAAGTCCAAATATCTCACTTCCTGTTGGGCGTGGCTATGGCGTCATATGCCTTTTTTTGTTTGTCTTGGTGAGATACATCACTACAAAGAAAAAACTCCTGAGCCCGCAGCTTAAACAATACTTTGGCCCCACGCCTAAACACTTTATGGTGCATGTCCACGTGCCCGTGGACCATCAGGGGTTAAAATTTGGTGTGTGAGTAGCGGGGGCCATTTCTGATTTGTGTACCAAATGACAAGTGTCCGAGAAACTGAAAATTGGCCCAAGAGCACAGAACAAGGAGAAGAAAAATAATAATAATTAAAGACGCAAGCGGCGATGACGGACGTACATTGCAGGGGCGGGACATGCCACCTAGCATATTGCTATGCCCCCCCCCCCCCCCCCCCCCCCCCCCCCCCCCAAAAAAAAAACACTTTAAAACACTCACAAACTGAAATGGTGGTGAACTTCCTGTTTTAAAATTAGATACCTAAATTCATTGGGCCGCCATCTTGTCAAATTAGGAGATATCAAAAATTCTTTCACAATTCTTTATCGTCAATGCTTTGACGTCATATACAATGAATATTAAGCGAATTCAGTGTATGGTTTAGGAGGAGTGTTTCAAATCCCATTACATGTAAACTTGGAAAAAGTCCAATTATCTCACTTCCTATTGGGCGTGGCTAATGGGTTGGCATTGCAAATTTGTTTGGTTTAGTGATATACATATGCACGATTTTTTTCGCGGCCCAACGACAAACTATACGTCAGCCAGGAACTTCAACGCGATAGGGGGCACTATTATGTCCTGCAGACGAATCCGGATCCGAACTTCTGTTTCTGAGTAGCGGGAACCATTTCCGATCATCGTGAACACCAGATGGTGCAAGCCACGGACCTCGTGGAGAGCCAACACCACGAGTGCGAGTCTGTCTCGTCTGAAGCCGAGATTGTAGCCACGCCTCCTCCTTCGTCTAAGTCATTGTGACGGGTCAACCATGCACCGTCACTGCAGCCAGGTGCTGCCAATGATTGAGACTCTTGCCATGACCATTTGTGTGCACTTTGGGACAATTGTTTGCTTCATTGTTTTTAAATATGTTCTGAGTTACCATTGAGCATTATATATTATTTACAAACATTTCATTCACCATTTGTTTCAGTGGATATTCTCCGGTAGTGTTCTAAGAGCTCGTTAAAACCATCAAACATTATTGGGAGTTTTACAAATGCTAGCATCATCATCATCATCATTACTACAACCTCTTCCAGTTTAAAACATTTAGTAACTTCATCCCATTTTGTGTTAAGTTAAAATGACCACAAAAAGTACAATTTACTTCTAACATTGAGTTTATTTAGTTATAAATTTAAAATCATTCATGTGCATGACCAAACATTTCCACCTTACCATCCCTGTAGCACCTGGTCCGTCAACTAAAAGAGTCTGTACTGCTTCGCGTTCAGAATAAGAGTCCTCACTTCCTCCCGTTTACAGGAAGTAGACTGTCTGATTATTTTAAAATGTATTATTAGGCTGTAACCTTTATATTTGCGTGGTCAAATGTCAGCAGTTGTGTTTTAAGACACTTGTGTATTTATTTCATGTTTGCATGATTTATGTTTAGGCTGTTTAAAGCATTTAAGAGTGTATTTCACTTCAGGCACCCCTGTAAGGTCCGTGCAGGTTGGTATGGTCCAACTTCTGTCACGTGACGGTGGTGTTCAAATGGTGATTGTTCCATTCTGTTGGGAGAGCTGCTGATGATAAGACATGTGTCTTGAGCTCTCACCCAGAGGTATCGGATTTGATTTCGTTTGCTGATGTAAGCTAGATTCATTTCCTCCTCTTGACTGCATTTAGTCAAAGCCTTATTTGTTTTGGTTATCATACCATTTTTTGTTTGTACATTTTTTAAAGTCCTTTTCTTTTGAAGTTAAGTTAGTGTTTATCTTTTGTTTGAGTGATGCCTCATGGCCTTCTTTGGGTCAAGAAAAATAAACAACCCATCATCTGAGAACGTGTTTGTGTCTTCCTGAGTGTTCAACAACTGCTCTAAGACTGCTGGGCAACGGTACCTTTAACAGTCATCCCAGGCTTATGACAACCAACTGCGTCCTGCATTCCAACATGCAAATCACTGTAGAGACGGTGATCTTTCGGTTAGAGTCGGAGAACAGCTCCACTCAGAAACGCAGCCAGGAGAAGAGCACACAGGCCTTAGAGGCCTCTCCCTTCAGCACCTCCAGAAGAGAGTGCATGACTCAGTAACTTTGTGGCGTCCACGGACTCCCCGTCCACTGAGAGAGATGCGACATGTCGCACAACTGACCTGGCAATCATCCGCTAGACCTGCTAGATCTCCATTCGGATGTCCAGGAAAAGACGCCCTGTCCAGGGTGTCTTCCTCCAACATCCTCCATCGGGCCTCCTGACGCTAAATCGTCACCGCCCACAACGCCAGGATCAGCAGAACACGGCGAGGAGGGAGCCTGAGCTCCGCCCCAGAGAGCAGGCCACTGCTCCTCAGTCTAGTGAACCTAGTTCAATCCCAACTGGTGTGACCAACCTCTCCAAGGGGGGTGGGCCTAGCCCACGCTCCATCACCTGGGGAAGGGGGTGAGCATTCGAACGCTAAGCCTGGCTCGGCCAGACTAAAACATAGGTCTTAAAAGCACAAGTACTCGGACAGACCCTTGGTAACCGAACTCGTTCAAAACCTCTCGTACTCTATTTTAAGATGCAAACTATGTAACTCTCGCTCACCTTTAACACGCGTTCTACGCTAGTCAATCACACCATGCATGCCATAGACGTATTAGCCATCATGATAAAGTATGTTTCTCTGTAATTAGACATCTAATGCACCCTCTCAACACGCTTAGTGGAATTAAAATACCCCGTATTTGATCCCTTGTAGCATGGTTGACAACATATTTCGGTCTAAGACCCACACTAACGTTTACTCATTGCAGAATCACCTGGCCTATAGTCTTGGCATAGCTGTTATCCTCGATTTGTCAATCTGAAACCTAGAAATAGGATTCCTTCTCAATTTACCAACATTGAGTGACAAATCTTTTCAGAATCAAGTCGGTCTTCTATGTAGGTTTCTGGCACAACGTACACGTACGTCTAGACTCCTCCTCCTATCGTAGCTTATGACAATCCTTCACTCTACCTCATTTCTTCCTCCTGCACCTCTACCTCAAGCCCACTGGGTCAATCCCAGTTATTCCCTTTGTTAGAGACGCGCCGTCTCTGTGGACTGTCGACAGTCCCTGTTCACGAGCGTGCAGCCAACTGTCTAAGGACAAACCACAGAAATTAGAGTAGCACGGACGGATAATCATTAGCTAACCAACACCCACAGACCACGATTCTGACACCATGTGACCACCATAACACAGTCACTACACTGAATTTCCCTGGGACTTCTAGTTAGCAACTGGGTTATCACTGTTCACACTCATCTCATTCAGCCACATACTGATACCGCACTTCACAATCACATACTGATACTACACGCCACAGTTACACAATGATACTACACCTGACACTACACTGCAAAATTGGACCACCTGGTCTATGCGCCTGAGAGCCTCGACCGCACCCAAGTCCAACTCCACTGGGGACTGTGTCTCCATTAACCTTCCTAAGGGTAGGCTTGCTAACACGCTGACTGACCCTTTCCCTTCCTTTCCTTTTTCATTGATTTTTCTTTGATTTTGGTTTGATTTTTGGTTTGATTTTTTTTACTTTGATTTTTGGTGTAAAATGTCATATGTAGTTTAGTTAGGTAGCTTTAGATGCCACTGTGAACTTTATGAACTGTGAACTGTATGAACTTTGAATTGCATCGACTGTTTCTCAAAGACCTTTTCCAGAAGGACCTTTCGGATTACCTTTTCACTTTGGATTACTCCCTATGGACTGCGACTCGTGGCAGAAACACACTCCAGACCCACAGGGAGGGCATTCCATTCACGACCAGTGCATCAGGGGGGAGATGTAGGTACTGTTCCTGCCATTTCTCTACGCAGAGAAGCTCATAACGAAGTTGTGAGAATCATGTGACTCAAACTGATGACGATTGAGACGAAGGTCACTGGGCATAGCTTATGTACTGAGATAGATGTGTTTTTGAACTATGACTTGAGTTATTTTTCATGTGCACATGTTTATTTGCATTTCTCCTGCTTCTCTGTCTATCCTCCTGCTTAGCTTAGGTTAACCTCTGCTAACTCATTCTGTATTAATGGCTACTAAGCCTAGCGACCCCGCTTGTGGCGTTCGCACGGAATAGTTCAAGTATTGATTAACCATCAATGTTCGGAACTCTCCCAGGTACGTCATAACGTGATCGTTTTGCTTACTAGTCCAGAAATACACGCGCTGCGCCTTTTGTAGTAACAGGCCGTAACAGGCCCTAGGTTAGCTCAACGCGACGCTAACCATTTGTTTACACAGACACGCATAGCCACTAGAGTTCCATCTCTCTTTCCCTTCTCTCTCTCTCTCTCTCTCCCTCTCTCTCGTTCTTTCACTCTCTCCCTTTCGAAATACTAGATTCTAAGAACCCTCCGAGCATTTCGGTACTCTTTTATACACTTTGAGTGCATAATCTGTAGTAAACCATTCTCTGAATAGCCAACTCTGCTCGGAGCTCTCTGCAAGTTAGCCATAGCCAAGTTGGGCTTGCAGCGTCTACACAAGCACGCTGAAACCCCACTTCCTGTAGTTTTACAACTCGTAATGGCTGCGTAGACGGCAACGTCTCCCACTTGCTATTTCTTTTATTTCGTTTTCTTTCTCTCCCTGTTCTACTCGGACTTGTTATCGTTAATTCCAGAACCCTTTGATACATTTGCGCGTCCACTACGGGACTTGAAGCGCCTGAAACCACACGGTTTACTTGCTACATAGCTGCTAGCTATCCCTATTGTTCACGGTTCTGCTGCTAACGTTAACCTAGCCGAGAGGACACCATTGTTGCCCAGCAACAGACACGCACATAGTAATCAGCGCAAGTTCCTCTCACTGACTACGTTCTCATTCCCTTTCATCTCTCCCTCCATTCCACTCGGAATTATGTGCATTTATTACAGAAACCCAGACATTGTTGTGAACCCTTTGGGCCCTGCCTAAACGACATTAGGCCTTTGCTAAGCGGCTACTTATCAGTAGCCTTTCCATGGTCTATGTTTTCTGTAGCTAATGCTAGCTTAGTCAATCACACGCACATGTGGTAGCCTATAGCAACCAGACCTCTGCTACGCACACACACACACACACACACACACACACGACTTGTGCTGGATGAGCGCAGTTCTCTTCCGGTAACATAAGGNGTTAGTAGGTCCTTCAGATAAGCTGGGGTCGTTCCTGTGATGGTTTTATAGGCAAGGGTCAATGCCTTGTGCTTGATTATACTATTGTGCCTTATTATTGTTATTATTCCATTTAACCGATTTTGAATGTAATGCATTTTATTAGATTACTTAGTAGTTAATAAAGTTATTCATTTGATTGCATTTTGTTGTCCTTGTTGCTTTGTACACACAACCAACCTACTATAGAACTTTGCCTTCAGATCTACTTTTGTGCTTGTGTACCCCAGCTGATCACAGAGAATAGGCCTTACTGTTCACTGTGCCCTGCTGAGTAACCCCAGTACAAAACGTATTATTAATTCTGTGTTTAGCAATTTATTGTTGAATATTGTGATTGATAATCTTAAGGATTTTATGAGACGGTCCTTTAATTACATTTTAATTAATTTGTTTATTAATATTAATTAATTCATAATTAATTAAATTCCCAAACGAGATTTTTACCTTCAATTCCTGGTATAGCCGCATGAGGAGTAAATCCACACGCAGCTTCCCCTACATTAACGTAACTTCAATTGCATAACTGCAGTTGAACCTACATTACTAGAAATGAAACCCCGCTGAAAATGAATGGGGTTTTATTTCTGGTGAGTTAGAATTAAACTGGTGAGTTAACACCAAAACGTAGCATGGAAATCTACAGGGTATATTGAAGAGTGAAGTGTGGGACACGTGGTCCGCAAACAAGAACAGCTGACAGCAAAGCATCAAGGATATCTGGGCTTCCATAACTTTGATGAAGAAAATTGTGATTTTATTACAATATTCTAATGATGCGAATTCCCCAATTCATGTTTTTTTGAGCTGGAAGGCCAAAATATGTAAAAAGAAAAAAATGAATGATTGGAATAGTTAAACAACTGGGCCATGAATCTACAATCCATAGAAATAAATCAACTTTTTCATGCTATTCTAATAAAGTGGCCTGGAGCTGTACATGGTGTATCACCCCAAATTTCAGATGCTCTACCTCTGAGACTGAGGCATCATGAGGATGGACAGAGGGCTCCAGTCCTGTCATAAATCACACCAGCTCCACCTGCTGCTATGCTATTGAGGTCAGGGGTCAGTTCAGATATACACTCACCGGCCACTACATTAGGAACACCTGTTACAACTGCACATTGAGGCAAATTTCTGATCAGCCAATCACAAGGTGGCAACTCAATGCATTCATGCATGTAAACATGGTTGAGATGATCTGATGCAGTTCAAATAGAGCATCATAATGATGAAGAAAGGTTATTTAAATGATTGTAAGCATGGCTGTCAAGCAGAAAGGGCCTGATTTGAGAAAATACTGATCTACTGGGATTTTCACACACAACCATCTCTAGGGTTTACAAAGAATGGTACGAAAAAGAAAAAAAATGCAGTGAGCAGCGATTCTGTGGGCCTTGTTGATGGTAGAGGTCAGAGGAAAATGGCCAGACTGGTTTGAGCTGATAAAAAGGCAACATTTAAGTCAAATAACTAGTCATTACACCCGAGGTATGCATAAGAGAATCCCTGATTACACAGCACATACAATCTTGAGGGAAATGGGCTATAGCAACAGAAAACCACATTTGGTGCCACTCCTGTCAGCTAAGAACAGGAAAATGAGGCAACAATTTGGACAGGCTCACCATAAACGAGACTAGAAGATCGGAAAAATGTTGCCTGGTCTGATGAGTCTTGATATCAACTGCAACACTCAGGTGGAATGGTCAGAATTTGGCGTCAACAACATGAAAACATGGGTCAACCCTGCCTTACATCAACATTTCAGGCTGGGGATATAATGGCATAAAGATATTTTCTTAGCACAATTTGAGCCAATTAGCACCAATTCACATTTTTTGGAATGCCACAGCCTGCCCAAGTATTGTTGCAGGCAGTTAAGGCAGTTCTGAAGGCAAAAGGGGGCCAACCCAGCACTAGAGAGGGGTTTCGTAATTAAGTGGCCGTTGAGTGTAAGCAGGCCCGTTGCGTTAAGGTACGCAATGTAGGCAGTTGCCTAGGGCCCCCGAGTAGGTGGGGCCCCCAAGGACGACAGGTTATGTACCCAACAACAATGACGATTTTAAATATCTTTACAATAAGGCACTGTCATCTGTATGAAGGGCGCTGCTGCGAGGGAAGCAACAGCGCCTCTCTAATACCCCCTGCTCGAGGGGGCCCCCCTCCCAATAGGTTTGCATCAGCGACAACGTGAAAATGTCAATTGCCAAACAGCGCAACGACAATTTAGTCAGTCAAAGTACCCCCAGCTGGAGGGCCCCCCCCTTCCAATTGGTTCAAGCGTCAAAATCCAGCGCAAATACAAACTGGAAATCAAGCGACATAATCTCTCACTGGGTGTTGCTCTCTCACTGGGTACAGTATGCTCTACATTTTTGGCTCAAGACAGTTGCTTTTATAATACAAGTTAATTTTGAAGACGACACATTACTCTCTGTACTGCCAAACCACCAAACTGTCCCAGGCCAGTTGACATCGCACAGACAGCAAGGTGCATCATTTAGCCTACACTTTACAGTGTATTGTGTTTTCAAAAACGTCTGTGAAGCATTAGGGGCGTAATCCACGTGCTGTAACAAGCACTGGGCAAACGTCGATTGTTCAGTAAACGCGCATTTTCCCGACACGGAACTGTTTTGGATGTGGACAAACGCAAGAAGAAACGAATGAACAATGTAATGACTATCGTATAACACGAGTCACACAAGTGCATTGAGTGGGATAGCTACATTGTAGCACAATAGCCTTTCTTGCTATTACTATGGATTACACCTTGGAATTTGGAACCATGGTTGTGGAAATGCGTGGATTACAGTCAGAGGTTGGGATACATTCTGGGATAGGCTACATTCTGCGGTCAAGACAACTCAAGGTAAGGGCACCGGGATATTGGTCCCCTATAATTGACACCGTTGTCAACCACGGAGTAACGTGTTAACTTGTTCAGTGATCCTTGGTCGCTACAGTAGCCTATTCGTGTTTGCTGCGATATTAGGCAACATTTGGATTGTATTTTCAAGTGCGTGATGGATGCGATACGAAAAAAATCTCGTCGAGGAGACCCCCATTGGGTTTCTTGCTTACCAATATCACATCCCCCCAAACCCACACTGTGCCTGCTCAATCGTTTCTCAGCCTTGAGTTTCTGGGCTGTAGGCCTATTGTTTTATGAGTCAATATTTCGTTTTGCACAAATGGAGCACCCTCGGTTAGATTTTAAAAGTGATTGGAAAGATTAGACCATTCTTTATTTGTGCAATGATCATGATTTTCGTGGTAGGGTAAAAAAAAAAACCTGATATAGGCCTACTTTCATGTGAGAGGTTAAACAACTGAACATTTAACCCTCCTGTTACCCTCAAATTTTGGAACATCCGTGATCCTTGGGGTCAATTTGACCCCAACCACTTAAATGTCTACAAAATCAGTAGAAAACAACACTTTGGCACGTGTTTATGTCTCAGATATGTATTATTGCTCTGTTGGTGACATAAAAAGTCCTTTAAATATATCCTAGCACCCCCACACATAGCCCACACACCAACAAAACTTAATCCATGATCAGGCAAAATTTAGGAAAAATAGCAATAAAATGTCATTAATCGGTCTAAAAACAGTTGGACACATATTATTGAAATTTTAGTGGCTCCATATACTCCCTAAATATGGATTTCTATTACTTATAACATTTGAAAAGAAAACAAACATTTGATTATCAAGGATATTATCGATCTATTACCGTATGGCTTAATTTGACCCTAAAAGAAATAGACATTTTCCCAAACATTCAGAAGGTTTTTAAGTCCAACATTCATTTTCCTTGAATGTTTGAATTTGTATTTATAACACAAGTATAATAGTTAGGTATAGCCAACAAAGAGTTTTGGGAACATCATAGAAAATCATTGTTTTCCACATTACTTCTACGCTTGAATTAATGTGAAGGAAAAAAGCACAAGGAGCATAAAAAAACCATAAGCAAAAATGAGCATGTGTTTCTAGTAGACACAGTACATGTTCATGATAGTGGGGTAATGTTTGAAGGAACAGGGCTAGCAACTTGTATGTTTACTTCTATTCACTATGTATGCCCACTGGAGAACTTGTGGTATGGACGTCAATGTGTATGTCCTTCACAAAAGTTACAGCTGTTGCTGTTCCTGCCTTCTCTATGTCAGGTAGCAGCAGTTTATAACCAATGCTGCAGACAACTATGTCAATTTGGAACACCATACTGAATAGAGGAGAAGAATAGCACCATTATCTCTCAACATAGCAACCAACCTTGAGATCGCATCCATCTAAAGAAGTACATCGGCTTGTCACCATCAGAGCAGTCCATTTCAATATTTGGATCACAATCATAAAGCTTCTCTTCAAATATACCATCACTTATAATTATGTATGCTGGGCACAGAACAGCATGCACAGCAATGCTGACTATATGTGACCCATCTTATGCTAGCGTGTGTGTGTGTAGTGGGAGGGTGCAAAAGTAGCTCCCAGGGTACAGGGCTGGGGGGGTAGGGGGGTTGCTGTGGTGGGTGCCATGATGGTACTATAGGTACAACAAGGTTCAGTTGGTGGATTTTGTCAAAATGTCAATGCTGTAGTAGCCACCACTGTCCAAAATGTTGCCGTGAATTAGTTTTAGGCCTCCCCCATGTCATTGATATATTTTAGTTATCAGGGGCCAAACAAAAGCAAAATGTTCAGAAGAAACATGGCTAAATAGCTTATTTTCATGTATTTCACATTATCTAAACATATTTTAACATTTATTTGCAAAATATGGATGTTCCATTTATGTTTTATACACTTGAAACAATTGGGGTCAAATTGACCCCAAGGACCACGGATGTAACCAAAATGTGTACAGCACTTAGGAAAAACATTTTTGTTGAAATTTCACTTTTTTCACATGTATCCCATCTATTTAGGAAAAGTCATCAAAGATGAGGCAGAAGAAATATGTACTACATGTATTTTTCAGGTGTTAAACATTGAAAGGGGTCAAATAGACCCCAAGGATAACAGGAGGGTTAATTAGCCTATGGCCTACTTCATGAGAAATGAGCCTACTGAATGGAATGAGCTTTATTTGTCCAGGTCTTTCTTCATAACGTTTCATAAAATGAACTGTAGGGACTAGTTATCATAATAATTAGATTGCATTTCCTCACAGAAAATGCTGGTGTACACATGAAGAGTTCAGATGCAAAACCCCCTAACTCCATTTCTGAAGACCTGCACTTCTATATTTTTAGCGAACCCCGTTCTTGGTTTGGTTTACATTCATGTACTTGATAATACATATAAATAGTTATATTACATAAATAAAATTTTAAAAAAATGTAATTTTGATAGCTTTGTACTAAATAAAAATTAATTAAGATTATTTTCTGAAAAGGCATTTAGGGGGTTTTGCATCTGAACTCTTCATATATATGCTTGCTTTTTATGCATTCATTGCCCTTCATGCATGTGTTGTCCTAGCCACAACACTGTCTGTAAGGTGACTTGTTTGTTCCTAAGTTTCCATGGATTCTGTGACATTACTGTATGTTGTAATGGTAGGCTATGTGACAATGACAGAAGTGCCATCCAAAAATGGTCTGGCCCATCCGAAACAGAAATTCTTGTGCTGTGACTGCCCCATCAGGTGCCCCCCCCCCACCCCCCTCCCCGGGAAAAAATGCCATAGGGCCCCGACAACCCCTTTGCCTAGGGCCCCCAAAATCCTAGAAACGAGCCTGAGTGTAAGTAGATGAATGTTATTTGCAAGTTCAAGGTTTTTTGGGATTTTGCTTCTAAACGTTAAAGGGAAAATAGAAACCAGTTGGTTTGTATTCAGAGGGGGTCCTACAAATAGGATAAGACATATTACCTGGTCATATTATAACTTAAAGAGCCGTTCAATGCCTTTTCTGATGTCATGTTGCATTTTTACAACAGATTGAATCATTTATGAATGAAGTTCATGTAATGGCTGACTGAACAGTCCTTCGTCCATCATGAATATAACAAAATACAAGAAAAAATCAATGACTTTAGAGATCTTAAAGCACCAAATGTATAATTTATGCTATGCCATGTCAGCCATCTTGGATTTTGGTACTAAAACTTAAGGGGCAGTGGGTGGAAACAGGTTGTATTGTGTTCAGGAGGTGTAAGAAATACAAAAAACACCAATTCAAAAAAGTTATATGACATGTTTCTTTCAATTACATTCAGTTGTGTAAGAATATGACCACATCTTGGATTATGGGCGTTTCCACTTAAGAAAAAAATTGGAAACAGGTGGATCCGAAGAATATTGGGTCTGTAGTTGATAAAAAACACATTTTGGAAAAATCTATATGAAATGTTCCTAAACCTTATTTTTGGGACAATTGAACCTGCACTATAGGTAGACAGATCAGCAGATACAAATAAAACTGTTCAAAATGTGAGCCAAGCGACCATCAAATACAATATTATATTTTGCCTCATAGTGGAGCTTGACCTTACTACAGCCCTTTGATGTGCGTAAAGGGAAAAGAGCGTAAGTGCACGGGAGAATACGCTTACATTCATTTACATGCGAAACTCCCAGAAACACACACACACTGAAAGTTGCATGACTGTGTGTGCACATATCAGAGCAATGCAGAACAACAGGTTGGGCTTCTGTCACTGAATAGTTACACACACAGTTAGTCACCTGTTTGGCCACACCCATATCCATCCTCACTTGGACCTGCCTTCCCCCTCTTCCTAATGGCAAGAATAATTCTGATTGGCCAATCCCCAGCCCCTCCCTCCCTGAGCTCCTCCTTAGTGTTCTGAGGTAGTCAGCTGTCACTCTGCTGCTGCTTCTCAGAGTGTGCACTTGGTGTTCTGTAGAGCTACAACATGGCGTCAGCGTCTTCTCAGGAGGAAGAATATTACCAGGATAAGATGCATGGGAAAAGAAAAAGAAAATATAGCACTTCCCTTGAGGAGGACTCCTTCACTTGTCCAGTCTGTCTGGAGCTGCTGAGGGATCCAGTGACGACTCCCTGTGGACATAATTTCTGTATGAGATGCATTAATGGCTGTTGGGACGATCCGGATGATTTGAAAAAAAAATATAGCTGCCCTCTGTGCAAACACACATTCGACTCCAGGCCTGTCATCCACAAAAACCCTCTGGTTGCTGAAATGGTGGAGAAGTTCAGGAAGACCAGCATCCACGCTACAGCTCCTGTACACTGTTATGCTGAACCTGGAGATGTGGCCTGCGACGTCTGCACCGGAAGAAAACTCAAAGCTGTCAGGTCCTGTCTGGAGTGTATTGTTTCGTACTGTGACACTCATATAAACTCTCATCATCCAGGTAGAAATCACACCATGATTGATGCCACGGGCCAGCTACAGGAGAGGATCTGCCCCCGTCATAATAAGATTTTTGAAATATTTTGTCGCACCGACCAGAGTTGCATCTGCTATCTGTGTACAATGGACGATCATAAAGGCCATGACACGACCACGGCTTCGGCAGAATGGAGTCAGAAACAGGTATGACATAGCCTGTGGGGAGTACTGAGCATAGATCTATTTTTGGTATTGGCTACTTAGTTATTGTTTTATAGCAGACCAGAAATGAACAAATATGTTACAGATGCATTCAGAGGCAGACCATGGTGTGATAAACAGTACGATTGGACTATCTAACATTGTAACAACTGCAGAATATTGACGGGCCAAGTAGCCAACCTGCATGACCGGTTGGACTTGTTTTAACACGTTGTTCATGTTGCATTAACTGCTTCTTGTGAATAATTACTGCCAAATAATTTCATTTCAACCAACAATGCACCCTGTAGCACTCTCATAAATACACCATCAACTGAGAATCTGTTGTTTTGATTCCTGAAGGTCCAGGAATATTATATTGGTACCTTGGTGTAGCCGTGGGGTAACGGTTTAGGTAGCTGGACTGTATATCAGCCCCTTCATCCCTCCATGTCTGAAGTGTAAGGCATCTGTACCCAATACCCTGTAATATTAGTAAGTCGTGTAATATCAGTTGCGTTTGCTATTTGTAATTTAATGTAATGTAATGCAGGGTGGATTGGAACGGAGCCAGAGGAGATGCCAGCAGATAATCCAGTTGAAGGAGAAGGAGCTGCAGGAGCTGAGGAAGGCTGTGGAGACTCTCAAGGTGAGAACTGACCACAGGAGAAGACAATCTGCTGTAGATTTCTGGTTATGCAATGCAATGGTAGTTGTGATAAATGATAAGTTCATATGATGAATGATAAGTTCTTTACGTAAAGTTGTGGCCACTGAGGGACATCGGTAAGAATTAGAGCATGACACGTGAGTGGATTTTCACTCCCGTCCCATTCCGGTCCCAAAAGAAAATCCCATCCTGTCCCATCCCAATACTTCTCCAAATCCAAGCAAGCACTGGTTTAGGTAAAAACAGCGATTTTGAACATTCGAACTGAGATAAAGCCTTTTTTGTCACGGGTGCGCTCTGACTCTCCGAGTTTAAATTGCGGGTCTAAATGCATTTTCACGCCCCAGTAGCTTCCAAGTAAACTATTTTGGTGCAAAAATCACCTGGTCAGGCCACATCATCTGAAATGCTAGCTAAGCTAGCTAATGTCACTTGACTGGCAGTTTTCGTTCTGTAGATAAAATTAGACGTGCCAAAGTACTCACCCAAAATTAGGTTACTTCCTGCTGCAGGCTGTTTTTCATTACCACCTTCCATTTTACACCTATCTTGATGGCAGCAAAACTCCTTATCCTTCCATCAGTGCTGACAGGACATGTTTTGTTTTGATGCTCTAGGAAGTAAATGGAGACGTGACGTGACGTGATCAGGAAGTGGTTTGATTCGCTATAATAAAACTCAAATACTGTGTGTAATAAAATGCACAGATGATGAAATATCCAGATCCTGACTTTGTAGGAGTTTTTACTTTGTAGGTGTTTTCATGATCTATGTCAGTTCTGTTCATCACATTATTACGAAAATCACACAGAATGTGCGTTAGAATGTGTAGATTCAGAATGCAATTTTAAAAAAAACGTAAAAACGCAATTTTACGGTTTGGGAGCCAACGCATGGGAGGCAAGATGTATTTTTACGTCACTTGGTAGTGAATGTGTTAATAGTTATGAAGATGGCGTAGAAAACGGTGCTTGCGAAAAATGAGGGATGGTAATTACACGGTAACAACATTTTTCACAGAAAATTATTATATATCTTTATTGCAAACATGTAGAAATGTCATTATTGTTTGTGTCTTTTATAATATATTTATTGTTGGTTTGGGAAATTTGTGATGTTTTCTATGGGGATTTAAAAGTGTGTTTTAATACTTTTTGTAACTTAATTTTCCTATTGGTTGAGTAGTGAATCAATCAGCAGTAACTTGAAGATTGTGAGCTCTTTAATAGGGCAGGCCTTTCTCATTCTAGAGAGAGAGGGGTGACACATTTGCTGTCCTGACATGAGTTGGGGGTAGAGAAGCCCCTTTCTCACAGCGGTGGGAATTTAGAGCTTAAATCAATTGCAAATTGCCACTTTTAGTTACTATATTGCTATAGGTCATTACATGGCCGGTCAAATTATTCAAACAAATGTTTCAAATAGCAATAAAGGTTTAAGGGCTGGTCCAGGGAATACCGGAAACTAGTCAGCCAGAACAGAATTAATAATCCCACAAGAAGGCACAAACACACACAAGCTTGAAGGCCTTGAACCATGAACCGCGGTTTACTGAAATAGAAAATAGAAAAATACAAAACAAGACATAAGCAACAAAAATAAACAACAAAAATAAACAAATACACATAATACTATATACAGCACAATATACAATATATACAAAGGGTGAAGGGAGAAACATGAGGACAACTGCCTACAGCAGAAGAAGGGGAGAGTGAGGAGGAAATATACCTACAGTAGCTGTGTGGACCTGAGGCATGTGTATGTGCCTGTCTACAGCAGACCCACAGAGCATGCATTAACCTGAACATGACGCCAAAGTAGCTCATTACTGAACAAATATACCCTCTGACGGAACAGCGGCATACAGATGAGAATGAGTGAACATACTACAGAGCTACTGCACAATACAGAGATGTAGTGCATGATAATACATTAAACAGACATGACATAATACAGTACAATAACAATGCAATACATGAACTCACTGTCTCATGGACGCACAGCTTAACAGAAAGAACACTGTTCATATGGACGCATGGGATCCTGAGGCGTCCAAGGAATAGAAAGTGATGGATCCCAAGTGACTAATCAGGTGTTCTGCTTGACTGATGAGTGACCTGTAATGCAGCCCCTATGCACACAGATGCACACCAGGGTCCGTGCTTGGGGGTGTTACCAGCAGGCCAGGAGCCGGAAGGTCTGCTTGCTTGGCCAATCACTGCCTAGCCACACACTTGGTGCATGACGGAAAAGTACCAGGTCTATAGGTCGGTGAAAGGGTCTGTAAGTCAGTAGCAGGGGGAGCAGTAGAAGTTTGGGGGAGGGGGGTGCAGCATCTCACGGGGGATGGGCTGAATGTTGAGGTGTGAGAGTGACCAGAGAAAGGGGCTGAACTGTCAGACTCACTGGGTCCAGGTGGCACAATTCTGGACAGATAGCTTGTCAAAACGGTACTGTTTCCCCCCCTTGATAACCTACTCAATAATGTTTGAAAACATCCATTTTACATATATTGATACTATAAGGATGAGTATGCGCAATATGGCAGATAAAACACATCACGCTAAATAATTTGCTGTAAAAGTTTACCTCCGAGTTTGAAATCAAGCAATGTCTACTTAAATCTTGCATAACTGTACACAATGAAACATATAAACAACAAATAAGGAATTGTACTTACAGTTCTGGACGCACACAAGACATAAGATGCATGAAATAAACTGCTAACTTAACATGTGGATTGAACAATAAAACATGGTGACCTCTCCCCAAACTTTCTAGAATATTACTGTGACAGGAGTCATTCACTTGCCTGCATGGACGAGAGGTTCTATGAATGGCTGATTCTAATATTACTAAAATGTCTAGTCAGACCCTTTGATGATGATGAGCTGTGACACAAGCATGGATCAAATGCTGTTGGCCAGAGGAACTAACATTCACGACCACAGATAGACATTGCTAACCTGGATTTAGTAAATAATTAAATGTTTTGCAAACCAGTTGGATTCATAATCAACACTGCTACAGTATTTATTATAGTATTGTAGATAAATGCTCCTGTGTGTGTGTGTGTGTGTGTGTGTGTGCGTGTGCGTGCATGCATGTGTGTGTGTGTGTGTGTGTGTGTGCGCATGCGTGTGCGTGTGCGTGTGCGTGTCTGTGTTTCTGCGTGCATGCTTGTGTGTGTGTGTGTGTGTGTGTGTGTGTCCTATCAGTCTGGTGCACAGACAGCAGTGGAGGAGAGTGAGAGGATGTTTACTGAGATGATCCGCTCCATTGAGAGAAGGTGCTCTGAGGTGACAGAGCTGATCAGAGCTCAGGAGAAGACTGAGGTGAGTCGAGCTGAAGGACTCCTGAAGCGACTGGAGCTGGAGATTGCTGAGCTGAAGAGGACAGATGCTGAGATGAAGCAGCTTTCACTGACACAGGATCCCATCCATTTCCTCAAGGTAGACATTACATTTTAGTTCAAACTTTGAGTTCAAGACATCAATAAATACAGTGGCAATACAGCCCTGTTAATTTCCCCCTGATCAAGGGCTCATGTCAGTGTGTGTGTGTCTCTGTGCAGAACATTGTGTCCATCACTGGGAGGCCTTACAGCACAACTTCAACCAACGTGACCTTCAGCCAAAGCTTCTCCTTGGAGCCCCTGAAGAAATCTGTGTGTGCATTGAAGAAGAAATTAGATTCAGTCTTCAAGCAGGAAATAGTCGAGATATCCACAGCAGGTCTGACAAATATAGAAAATAATAACAGACATTCAATTATCGTTCCAAGGCAAGACATGACCATTTGATATTTTGTGCTTTTCTTCATCTTGTAGCAGTGGAACACATCCAGATCATCCAGAGCATACACAGTGAGTCTTAACCACACACACGCACACGCACACGCGCACACACAAACTGTGATAACTATGTTCCTGTCCAAAAATGTGAAGATATTGCCAGGTATTTCTTCACAACCTTATTCGAAGTATCAAACACCCCACTGTGGTCTGGACAGGTTCTCTAGCTGACAGTGGCTGATTTAATTCTGACCAGGAAGGCTCAGAGTTTTGAGTGACCACATCAGAACATAGTTAGATCTGTAGCTTGTCTAACATACTCCTTCTCCTCTACAGATTTGCTAAAGCTTCAGTGTGATGTGAATGTTGGTTTTCATGTCCCAGGAGACAGTGTTGGGCAGGTTACTTTGAAAAAGGAACTAATTATTATATTCCCGAAACGTGGAGTGTCGGGGATGTAATGGTTTTGCGTGCGCTGCCGCGGCTGCGTCCGCCGCCGTGTAAGGTCTTTCGTGTTAACGAGATAACTTTTGAACGGATGTTTGGATTTGTCCCAGATTTTTTGGGTGAATGCTCTAGGGCAGGTTCATGAACTGATTCGAGTTTGGAGGTCAACACTTTCAAGATGGCTGAATTCAAGATGGGTGAATTTTTATTTGGCCCATAACTTCTGACTGGTTGGATTGATTTCTCCCAGATTTGGTGTGTTAATGCTCTAGGGTAGGTTCATGAACTTATTCGAGTTTGGAGGCCAACACTTTCAAGATGGCTGAATTCAAGATGGCTGAATTTTGGTTTGGCCCATAACTTCTGACCAGTTGGATGGATTTGTCCCAGATTTGGTGTTTCAATGTTCTAGAGTAGATTCATGAACTGATTAGATTGGGGAGGCCAATCATTTCAAAATGGCGGAATTTTCATTTGGCACATAACTTCTGACTGGGTGGATTGATTCGCCCTGTAAGACTTTATTTTAAAGGTTCACCCTTTCAGTGGATCTACCACATTAGGTACAGTGTAATAACCAGCGTAATGTATTTAATACCATGTAATAACAGTGTAATACCAGTGTAACAATATGCAATACCTGTAATTAGAGATAAGATGTACAGGATCCAAGATCCGGTTCCGGATCCGGCAGGATAATAGGGTTTTCCAGACTATCCGGATCCGGCAGGATCTTAAGCAGTGGATCCGGTATCCGGCAGTTACCTAAAAATCAGGATCTGGGGCATCTCTACTTTTTACATAGCCAAGGCCTTTCAGTCAGTCTTTCACAACCCCAATTGCTGCATGGAGTGAAAGCCCTTTGGAAGCAGCCGTTGAAGGCAGTGTGTAAGCCAATGAGTCTTAAAAATAGTTTTTGCCAACGTAATAAAAAGGGCCCACATGTGCGAGTAGACTATGTGTTACAACCCTTTCGTTGGATCCGGTATCCGGTTCCGGATCCGGCAGGATCTCAAGCAGTGGATCTGGTATCCGGCAGCATCCTAAAAATCAGGATCCGGTGCATCTCTACCTGTAATACATAGGCCCTAGCATGGAGAATTTTATACTTAATATGAAATACAGGCTTTGAAGCATCGCGTTTCGGGGATATACCTTTAGCAGTCGAAGACGACTGCATAGGCCTAGTTGTTTCGAAATTGGAATTGGTTGGAAGTGCATCATGGTTCCTGAAACGCTTTCTGCATTGTCCTATTTGAGCCACCATACTTTGAAATGATAATAATAATAATAATAATAATAATAATAATTGTATTTGTATAGCACTGTGTCATACAAGGCATGTAACTCAAAGTGCTTAACAAATGGGAAAAAACATTGTTAGAGATAGATTTAAAAGGAGAGGTATAGTGGAGAGGCAGAAAAAGCAGGAAGGCAGAGGAAGAAGAGATAGACAGAGAATGTAGAGTCATAAGGTCAACGTAGGTTAGGACCAGGATTCTTAGATGTGTAAGGTCCATAGTGGCTGGGCCTATCATAAGTCATAGATAGTCACACAGAGATTGGGCGCTCAGGTGCGGCCCCTGGTGGCATCAGGGGTGAGGAAAAACTCCCTTTCGCTTGATTCATAGTTTGTGAGGGGAAAAAAAAGCTCAGTGAGGTCTGAGAAAAAAGACCCCCTGTAGTCAGGAAGAAACCTCAGGCAGAGACCAGCGGCCACCTAGGGGAGCCCCCTGCCAGGGCTGGATTGCGAGTAGTAAGGACGCTGCGGCAGCTGGGACACTATGACGCCTTGGCAGCTAGGAGTTGGCAAGGATGAAGAGGTGGGTCTTCAGTTGCTTCTTAAAGGAGTCGACGGAGGTGGCTGATCGGATCTCGATGGGGAGGGCGTTCCATCTCTTGGGCGCATAGCAGGCAAACGCGGCGTCGCCGATCTTCTTCTGCGGGGGGGTGGGGGTCCTTAGCAGCTTGGCATCAGTGGACCTGAGAGCTCGAGCAGGGGCATAAAAAGAGAGCATGTCTGAGATATAGCTAGGGGCAAGTCCATTTAATGCCTTAAATACTGTGAGCAGAATCTTAAAGTCGATTCTGTATGAGACAGGTAACCAGTGCAGGTCTGCCAAGACAGGAGAGATGTGCTCTCTCATTCTGGTTCTTGTTAGGATTCTTGCCGCAGAATTTTGAATGAGTTGCAATTTGTCAATTAATTTTTTTGGGAGACAAGAGAAGAGAGCATTGCAGTAGTCTATCCTACTGGTGACAAAAGCATGAATAAGTTTCTCAGCGTCTTGTCGGGGGGCCAAGCCGCGCACTTTGTTGACATTTCTAAGATGGAAAAAAGCAGATTTTGTTATCTTGTTGATGTGAGGCTCAAAGCTCAAATCCGAGTCTATGACCACACCTAGGCTAGTAACCTTATCTTTAATGTGTATGCTTAGGTCACCTAGGCTTGAGTGGAGTTTTGCACGTTTTTTCTTAGGCCCAATGAGCAACACTTCAGTTTTATCTTCATTTAATTTTAGGAAGTTACTGTTCATCCAATCTGTAATGGCAGACATGCATTTAGTCAAGGCATGAATGGCAGTGGTTTGGCTAGGCTCGACAGAGATATATAGTTGAGTGTCATCGGCATAGCTATGAAAATCAACATTGTGCTCTCTGATGATGGAGCCCAGGGGCAACATATAGAGAGAGAAGAGGAGAGGGCCCAAGCAACTACCCTGAGCAACTCCAAAAGGCACATCATACTTGTTGGAGACGTATTCTCCGATGGTGACAAAAAACTGTCTTCCTGTAATATATGTTTTCAAGGGTACAGGTCTTTTCGTCGAATGGATTCTTGAGAGGGGACCATTCGAACAAAACGTTGGACCATTAGTATAAGGCAGGGGATCTTTAGTCGAGGACGGTCCGTCTACCGCAAAAGCCTACGAAAGGTCCTTAAAATTGAACTAAAGATCCTTAGGTTTCAACTAAAGGTCCCTTCAGTCTGCCTATATTAGAAATGTAAATCAGCTTTTTTAATGCGGGTTTTCTTAGAATCAGCTTTTTTAATGCTCATTTTAACGGTTTTGTCTATTTAAATATGTTCATTTTAACGGTTTTGTCTAGCCTATTTAAATAGGCCTAAATCAGCTGTTAGGCCTAAGTTTTGTTTTTTGTTGATTTAAACATGTAAATCTATAAATAAAATGTACTTACTCGTTTTTACTGGTATGTTGTTGTTGTTTTTACGATTACGTCGTTACATTTTTTGACAATTTAGCCTACATTTACGCCCTTACATTTTTTGACAACAAAGTTCGGCATGAACCAGAACACTAGGCTTATGTAACAGTGTTGAAAACATTAAAGAACCCATGCACCTGTGTTAAGTCCATGGCTACAGTAAAGAGAGAGAGAGAGAGAAGTTAAATCGTTACATTAACACTGCATAGGAGCGCGCTCTCTCTCGCTCTCTCTGCCCAGCGAGGCAATGTTCTTGGGCGGTAACTTTTTAGATGCGAAGCACCAGCAACAAGAGAATGCTGTCTGCCGACACTTTGATGTTTCTGATTCTGAATGACAACAAAGTTCGCGCATGAGCCAGAGCACTATGCATATAACAGTGTTGAAAACATTACAGAAAGATTACAGTCCATGGCTACAGTAAAGAGAGAGAGAGAGAAGTTAAATCGTTACATTAACACTGGACCGCTCTCTCTCTCTCTCTCTCTCTCTCTCTCTCTCTCTCTCTCTCTCTGCCCGGCGAGGCAATGTTCTTGGGCTATAGTTTTATTAATTGAATAAGCTGGTAGCTGCCTATTTTGTTTCATAGCCTGTCTTTTATTGTTGGAAATCGTCCATCGATCCAGTCAGGCTGCCTATTTTATATCCTATTATTCCCGTGTGTCCTAGGCCTATTTCTTTTGTTCGAAGTCTAAATATATAACTAATATATAACTGATTTACCCGCGATTCATATAGGCCTAGGCCTAATAATGGCACAAACTGAATGACAATAAATAGTTCGCGCATGAGGCAGAAAAAATAACAGTGTCGGAAAACATTATAGAACCCCTGCACCCGTGTTAAGTCCATGGCTACAGTAAAACAAAAACACTAAGAGCGAGAGAGAAGTGAAATCGCTATATTAACACTGCATAGGAGCGCGTTCTCTCTCTCTCTCTCTCTCTAGTAATGTATCTAGTAGGCCTATCTAGTAATCTAGTATGTAAATCAACTGTTTTTTTTTGCTGTTTTCAGATGTGCTTCATAAATAAAATGTACTTAATCATTTTAACTAGTATGTTGTTGTTTTTTTACGTTTATGCCGTTACATTTTTTGACAATTATCTAGGTTACTTTCTACTCCTTACATTTCTGGAACAATATTTGAGAAGCTTTTTTTCACTTTTACGCCGTTACTTTACTCCGTTACATTTTTTGACAAATATCTGTAGGCCTATGTTACTTTCTACTCCTTACATTTCTGGAACAGTATTTGAGTAGGCCCTAGCCCCAGCTGCGGGCAGAGAGGCGGGAATCGCTTTGAATCAGGGCAGCGTGCGTCTACTGAGCACATTTGGTTGTCATGCAGCGAGTTTTCTGACTTTCCGGTAACTTTTTAGATGAACGCTTCTAGCTACCGTCTTCTGTATGTCTGGAATATACCTACGTGTGGAGTAGGCCTAGAGGTGCGCGGTGGATGTATTATTTCATCCGCAACCGCTTCTTAGAATTTCTAATCCACCTGCTATCCACCCGCCCTAATGTTTTTTCTCCAATTTCCAAAACCGAATCCACCCGCCATCCGCCTATTAGTTTTTAGTATTTAAGATGCCTGAGGCACATAGTCGATCGTCTTTTTCAAGCAGTGCAGGTCATTTACATCTTGCCAGCCTATGTTTTAAAAAAATCTCTAACTTACAGCGATTCCCAAGTTGTCTCCACCCATCGCACAAACGTGCGGATGCTTTAATGCAGCCTACATTTTAGCAGTTTAAATACCTCCAGTCCAAGCAGCACAATCGAAACTATTGGCTATCTAGCTTACAATTTTGGCTGGTATCCAATAAGACGAGTCAAGTGACAGTAGAGTCTTGCAAAGAGTGCAGAGAATTACGTCGCGTGTGTGTGTGAGCGAGAGAGGGAGAGAGAGGGAGCGATTCCAAACTTGTCTCAATCCATCGCACAACGTGAAAGCTAACGTGTATGCTTTAATGCAGCCTAAATTGTACCAGTTTTGCCTCCTCTCCAAGCACCTTTTTAAGTGGTGGCAACCATGCATGTTTTCTGTGGAAAACATCAGGTCCTCATGGCGACGCCAGGCTTGCTAAAAACGGCGACAAACACATTCAGAATACACATTTCATAATGGGATGTTGTTGAGAACAAAGTGTTCGCTAATGGGCATGAAGTCTTGTCATGCAAATTGCCTTTCCCGCATAGACAAGGCAACCCTTTCAACAGGGCCACGCAGAGTGGACAGTGGAATGCTGCTTGAAATAAGTCGATAATGAATAAAATATTACGCGCAACGTCTACAAGAAAAGTAATGGCTATTATTACCGTTGCGCGTAAAGATGAGGAAGGGATGGATAGATGGATGGATGCTGTCCTATGGAAGGGGCCGTCAAACAGTCTACATGACATCTTCATTAAAGTCGTTAAATAAGTATCCATAGCCTACTGTGTTTGACGGCCCCATCTTCTTGCAAATATTTACGCGCAACGGTCATAATGGCGTCTCGCACTACACATGCTCGGATGATGCCAGAGGCGAATAGCAAACAGCCAAATTAAGGCATATTCGACATAGACTACCACGACAAGTTACCGTTTGGGTTGCAGTTGTATGTTTATTCAGTAGAATTATGTGCGTAATATCAGCTCCATCCACCAAATGCAGCACAATCCCGTTACTTTCACGTGAGGTTCAAATGGACATTACTCGACAAAATGCAAGTCTGGGTACCAACAACTGAAGTAGGCTACAACATAGAATATGTACCACATATAGGGGTATTTTCATTTTCAGTCCTTTATGTGCGTTATGCCCAGCTTTTATTGAATACAGCGCAGGTTTTGAAGTTCACCAAACGAGCATCAACTTTGTGCAAGTCATTAAAACTCTTTTTTTTACCAGCACTGACCTGTACACTGTTTCATTTATTAACTAATTGCACTTTCTGCCTTCTCGTTTCACATGTGATAAATCCACTTAGTAGGCCTATGCTTTATCCAATTAGCCATGGATGCAGGATCATTCACTGGACTGGACACTATTGTAAGAGGTGAAATTTAGACCACGATTCAGGAACGACAGACAACGGGAGTAAAGGTTATGGTAGTTTTATTTTTACAATTTCATAAAATACAATTAGGAGGGAAAACCACCACAATATCCATGCAACCAGCAGCGTCTGTAAACTGCTATCTTCTTTGAATAAATTAATAAATAATCACAATCTGGAGACACTCGGACGATAGTAGACTACAAAAGTTAAGTTAAGTTAAGTTACACACTCAGCCACTGCTGCCGGACGTTGGCTCGTCAATTACTTAATCAACTATAACACGCGCAATAGCCTACCCAAATGCAACTTACACACAGTTCCCAAAGCTACCGGCCGCGCGCAATGGATACCTACAGCAGCCCTGCCCCACCCCAGCGTGTAGCGCACAAGTCTACACTTTTGTCCGAATGTTGTTATTTCAAGAAAGCAGACTGTCACTGTCCGCCGGCCGCTGTCGTGACATATTTTATTAACACTAGTATGTGAGTAACAAGTGAGGAGTTCCTTGATAGTTTCCTTAAGGGTGAAGTAGCCTGGAATACTGTCGCAGATCAGATAGAAATGATCCTGTTATGAACCCGAGTTTAGTAGATATCGCGCAGTGAACGAGGCAGCCTGCAAACAGTTTGAAGCGCAATGTGGCTGTAACAAGTTAGAAAGTAGCCAAACTCTGTTGCTTGTTAACCTTTTTAAATTATGCGCGTAATGGTGGGGTGGCGTCCGCGCCAATGTAATATCCTGAGCGTATTGCTCGGTGCGTAATTCCAAGAGCAGCATGAAAAGGAAGATGATGGGCTGACCGAAACGTTTGTCCCCTGTCTGTCGGTTTTATTTACTTTTTTCGGCTTTGTTTAATACAGTTTTTGATTCTGCATTCAGCTCCAGTGTGCTACTCCTTTCTTTCTTTTTAAATTATGAGCGTTCCACGAACTATCTTTCTTTGCGCACGCTATAAAATGGCAATAAACATGTTACTATAAACTACTGGTTTACTATGTATGCTTTCTAATGTTGGTAAAGGCGGCATAAGCGGGATAATGTATTGTCCACACGTGACTACGGAAAATATATTTCCTTCGAAGCGGAATAACAGCACTCCTCCTTCGGCATTGGGGGTGTTATTCGCCCCGTAGGAAAATATTTGTAGTCTAGGTGTAGTCTACTTTTTTGAAGTGGGTATACTGTATATTCTCGCATTTTTTGAAGTGGGTATACTGTATATATTTATGCCATTCTAAATAATGGATCAATCAATTTTAAGTTTGTATACTGAATCCCCTAAAATTTAGAAGTGGGTATACTCCGTATACCTGCGTTCTACCACTGCGTGTGGACAATACATTATCCCTTACCTTTAAAGCTGTTGTAGGCCTACATTTAAAAAAAAAAATCGTCGATATTGTAGCGGTGCAACCGACTTTAGTTTTAAGTTATGAGATGGGCGCCAGTCAGGCAGCAATAAGACTGCCGTTACCTTTCCAAAAATGAATACAAATCAGTGACCAACACATTAGAAATAACTCAGATCATCACAACGAATATCTTGTCTTATTTTTAGTAGTGCACTTTTGCAAAACCCTTGTTTGCAGACTTGTGCGCTTGTTCTCAATTTGGAACAGCTCACATCACTATTTTTCATACTGTATTTATGATTTTTTTTAAAAAGAGCTTGCATTGACACGCTGTTTTCATTTCGCATTTCTTTCAAGTTCATTTGGCATGCTTTATGGAATTAAGCATGGTGGACCATTCATAAGACCTCATTCTAAGATATCTGTTTTTATAACGAATATAGGCCTAGATGCATACAGTAGAACAAATAACGTAACAGTGATGCGTTAATCCAGGACCAGTTTGACGTCTTAGGACAATTGTAAATGGCAGCTTTTGATTCTGCATTCAGCTCCAGTGTGCGACTCCTTTCTTTCTTTTTATATCTTTTTATATCTTTCTTTTCTATCTTTCTTTGCGCACGCTATAAAATGGCAATAAACCTGTTACTATAAACTACTGGTTAGCTGTGTATTCTATGCTTTCTAATGTTGGTAAAGGCGGGATAAGCGGGATAATGTATTGTCCACATGACTACGGAAATATATTTCCTTCGGAGCGGAATAACAGCTCTCTGCCTTCGGCATCGGGGGTCTTATTCGTCCCGTATAGGCAATATTTTCTTATAGTCATGTGGGACAATACATTATCCCTTACCTTTAAATTAGCCTACTGTTGTAAGCCTACATTTTAAAACATTTCGTCGGTATTGTAGCGGCGGTGCAACCGACTGTTTTAAGTTATGACATGGGTGCCAGCTAGGCAACAATAAGACTGCCTTTACCTTTCCAAAAATGAATACAAATCAGTAACCAACACATTAGAAATAACTCAGATATATATATAGACAGATGTAGTGCACAGGGGGTAACGCTGCTATCTCACTCCGGAGGAGGCAGAGGCAGTCCGCTACGATATAGTATATTTATAAAATAGGCTATGAAATGGCCTAATGATAAAAAACTGAACTAAAATGAAAAATTAATTTAAAAAAAAATAGAGATGCACGCACGCATTTTCTTGTTTTTGTTTTCATTGCATTGTGGTGGTAGGCACACAAGTTTGATAAAATATAAAAATAATAGGCTAATAAAATAGGCAGACTAAACTAAACATCTGCCCAGTTAAACGAAAGGTCTGCATGGGTTGAACGTAACGTCCTTAGGTCTTCGACGAAAAATCCTCAGGTACTGCACGAAACGCCCCATGCCTTCTACTAATGGTCCAACGTTTTGTTCGAATGGTCCCCTCTCAACAATTCATTACACGAATCGTCTCGAATTCGTTTTGAACCACTCTAAGACGTGACCGGACAAGCCTACCCAAGATTCAAGGCGGTCAATTAGCAGTAGCGGCCGGTGGCTGGGGAAACAGGCAGGGCAGAAATTTTGGCGATCAAGTCCATAATAATTAAATCAATACGGTATAATTTACGAGTTTCATTGCGTGTGTAGGCAAGACAGGTCAGCGTTTTCCCATAGTGTTTGGTGTGTTAGTAAAACTCCACCTCCCGTGATACACCGCACCAGGCATGCGCGTTATCTGTTCAACTTCTGTTCTGAAGAAAGCTGTTTTTGACAGTTCTCTCCACGCAGCTAGTTCTCTTGCTCATTTAAGCAGAGTGACTGCATACACATGTTAAGACATTACAAGAAAAATGCTTTGTCTGCTCGCGGAGTTGGAGTTTGCGACAAGCAACACGACACATATGCACTCCACGCAACCGGTCAGCAACAGCAATCAGGAAAAGGCTAGCACAGCACAGCATCTCGCCTTCACCGTTCGTACATTACATTGATGCAACCAAAGCCCTGCAACACTATTCAATTCAGTCAGTCGTCCCCTTGCTGTCGGTTTAAATGCACCACAGAACCAAATGCCATCAATACCGGGGAAGGACGTGACTATTTTCGAAACGAGTAGCCATGGTTAAAACTTAACAGGGGAGCTCATCAACAGACTCGCTCCTGTTCTGCAATGCTAGGCAGGACCGGGTGCAAGTGTATTTTTTAGCTTTTTCGGGGACACAGCAGACAATACTGAGCATAAATGAAGCTGTCAACAACATCCCAAGCTCAATAAGCTCAGATATTTCATTAAATAACTTCCAGTTTCCCTATTTCACAAAGACTTGATTCATAATCCCTCACGCTTTGTTTTAAACTATGTAGTAAGCCCAACGCAGCTTCTCAGAGAATGTCGTCAACTAGTCGGCTAGTCGTGGGGGTAGCAGCAGCATACTTTACGAAGCTACACATTTGCTTGCTGTCTCAACATTGCAAGCCCTCAAATTTCATTAAATAACAGACAGTTACCCATTATGCAAAGACTTCGGTCATAAAACCTTAGACTTTGCAATAGCAAATATACAAACTGTACCTACCCCAAACGTGAATCCTTCACCAGCATATCCTTCGTCAAATCCGACATGGTTATCCGTTTAATCCGTTTAATCCACCGATTTTGTGAGGGAAATTTGCGGCAATGGAGTTAATAAAATCCCACAGGTTAGAGATGAGCGGAGTAATATGTTTGCTGTGTCTTTTTCAAAGCAGGCAGGGCCACCGTGTCATTGGTCAGGGCAGATCATACATCTGCCCTGATAGCGTCCATAAAGTCGCGCTTATGTTATGATATTATGCTAAGTAGGCTACAGTGCTAATTTTGTAGAATGGGATCGGGGCGAGGGGGCCGGGCTTAGCTGAGGCGCTGAGAAATCTGCCCAGGCCAGTGGCCATAGACCCTAACGTTAAACAGCCACACTAGGTGTAAACTAGACTTCTCAACAAAAATAAAACCCGATTCCACTCGCAAAGATCGTCACAAACTACAACATTGATGTAATACGATTCCCAGTGTGATTGAGGTTGCAATACATATTTTATCTACAATTTCTGAATGGATCTACTTTTCTCAGAGGAAGAATCTTTGGAGGGGCACTGCCCATCTGCCCTTAATGAACCGGCCGCGCCTGTCAATTAGTATGTTGTGGTCTATCGTGTCAAAGGCGGCACTGAGGTCGAGGAGGATGAGTGCTGAAACTTTGTTTGCGGCAGTGCTGAGCCTAAGATCACTTATTATTTTGGTTAGTGCTGCTTCGGTGCTATGGTTGCCTAATTGGAATTTTTCCAAGATATCATTCCCAGCCAGATGTTGATTAAGCTGTTTAAATACAACTTTTTCTAGTACCTTGCTTATAAAGGGGAGGTTTGATATAGGTCTGTAGTTGTTTAAAGAATTCTGATCTAAATTTGTCTTTTTTAGGAGTGGCTTTACCATGGCTGTTTTGAACGAGCTTGGAAAAATGCCTGTAAGCATAGAGGTGTTAACAATTTGCAGTAAAGGTGCTGCTAAGCAACCAAGTATGTTTTTTAGCAGATATGTGGGGATCGCGTCAAGGCTGCAGGTAGACTGCTTACTTTCCCTGACTATTTTACAGAGGTCGTCCTCTGTAATTGGACAAAACTTTTGGAAGCTCTCAGGTCTCCTAGGGGGGTTTAACCCTCCCCTCGGTGTATCGCCTGAGTGGGCGACAGAGGTTGCTGCGTTTCCACCTTGGATGCCTTCTCTAATGTCGGCAATCTTTTTATTAAAAAATCTAGCAAATTCCTCGCACTTGGCATGTGATGCTGCATTTAGGTTGTTATTGCTATGTGTTGGATTAAGCAGGTGGTCAATAGTGGAAAAAAGAACTTTCGCATTATGCTGGTTGTCTGTTATGATTTTGGAAAAATATGCTTTTCTCTCTGAGCGTACCGCATTATTGTAGGAGGAGATCTCATCCCTAAGGGATTGTCTGTGGACTTCTAATTTAGTTTTCCTCCAAAGACGCTCGGTTACTCTGCATTTTCTTTTTAAGGCTCTAAGTGAGTCATTCATCCAAGGTGAATACCTAGCTCTGGTTCTTGTCGTCGTTCTAATTGGAGCTGTGTTATCTAGAATTCCTCTTAAGTTGTTGTTGAAGCTATCAACCATTTCATCAGGTGTGCAGTGACCATTTAGTAGGTCACCTGATTTGATGAGGTCTGAAATCTTAAGCTCAGCAGAGGCATTAATGCGTCGTCTGTGAATGACATTGTTGGGTGTGCTAATTTGTGTTGAAATGTCAAAATCAAAAAACACACAGTGGTGGTCGGAGAGGCCGACGTCCGTGACCGATATATTGTTGATATCAAGCGCATGTGAAATAACAAGGTCAAGTGTGTTGCCTTTTCGATGGGTAGGCTGTTCTGTAACATTCTGGACGAGACCGAATCCATTTAATGTGTCTAAGAAAGACTTGGCTATTGCGTCATCTGATTTATTTACGTGGATATTAAAGTCGCCAGCAATTATTGCTTTGTCATAGTTAGTAAGTACGTGCGACATGAAGGTGGAGAAATCAGATAGAAATGACGAAGAGAATTTCGGTGGACGGTACAGAACAATAATAATCAGTTTGAGGTTTGCTTGGACCCTCATTGCCATGTATTCAAATGAAGAGAAAGAGCCCAGATTCATCTTAGTACAATTAAATTTGTTGGAGAAAAGTATGGCTACGCCTCCGCCTCGTTTCTTTGGTCTCGGGGCGTGAAGGAATTTGCAATCGGAAGGGCAAGCCTCAATAAAAGTAGCCGCCCCGTCGTCTTTAAGCCATGTTTCGGTAAGAAACATAAAGCTTATGTTTTTGTCCGAGACCAGCTGGTTTACTACGAAGCTTTTGTTGGTCAAGGACTGCACGTTAAGTAATGCAGCATTAACATTCAAAGTAGTAGAGTTATTGTTTATGCGTTCAGGTGCAATCGTAATTAGGTTGTTGTGTACACAACCAGAGGGTCTATATCTGCGAGCTTTCCTACGGGTAGTGACAGCGTGGATAGCTAGTGGGGTACTCTCTGTTGGGCACGCAGTGTCTAAATTGGTGTAGTGCTTTGGATTTGAAACACCTGTTAGTCAATCCAAGGACCGATGGGCTTCGAGGGTCAGCTCTAGGTTGGTCGCGAGGAGACGAGCGCCAGATCTGTTTAAGTGCCTTCCATCTCGTGCGAAGAGGTTTCGGCGGTTCCAGAAAGCGGAGAAGTTGTCAACGTAGGGAATGGCTTCTTGGCGGCAGTGTCTCATCAGCCAGACGTGCAGTTGGCGGATTCGGGAGAACTGGAAGGCAGAGAAACAAACAGAGGGGATGGGGCCTGAGATAGCTTATTTCTTTCCAGTGCTGCGAAGGGTATTAATAAGGGAGAGGAAATCGGACTCAAGTTTTTTAGACTGCTGCAGCCGGATGTCATTGGAGCCTGCGTGGACGATGAGAGTTGTGGCAGTAGGATACTGTGACAGCGCGTCCGGCACATTCGACTGGACATCGGCTACGAGAGCTCCAGGTAGGCACCACGTCTGGGCGTTTCGTAGGGTTACGTGGCGAACCATCGAAGATCCTATGAGGACTGTTGATGGTCGCCGGGGTTCTGAATGGGCAGGCTGCTCTCGGGTGATTTGCCTGGGGGTAGCGAGGGTCCGGCGGCTACTGGGTCGCACTCTTTGTGGAAGAGGCTTGGGCACCTGGTGGGAGGGGGGGAGAGGGTCAGTTTCTGCATCGATGACTGAGTCAAGTACAGAAAAACGATTGCTAGTCACTAGAGGTGGTGAACATTTCTGCAGTACTCCCCTGCCGCCGTTAACCACCTCCGTCCAGCTACGACGCGCGGGAGTGGAGCACGGTGGATTCGGGGGGGACTTCGGCTGGTGTTTGCTGTGGCTGGGGAAAAAAGATAGTGTAGTTAGGTTGGCGCTAGTATTACTGGTTTGGTGTTTCAACGTGGT
>NW_026946269.1:92500-95000 GCF_034702125.1 Engraulis encrasicolus | reverse complement strand
GCGCGCCGCTACCCAAACAAGCTTTCTGCGCCTCGGAGCACTTGTCAAGTTTTCAGATTGCGTTTGTTGTGTGAATGTTGAGACTGGATATGTAGTGACTTTGATTTGGTTCCACTATACAATAAATTCAGCTCATGCCGTAGATTGACCCAAATGTCCAAATATGATATGCAATTCCCTTTTGATGTAGATTTTCAAAGTGAGACGCCCCCGAAGACGTGGTGGAAAATTGTTTTAGTTCTAGGCCTACCTTGAGTTAAGCTACCATAAACGAGACAGCAGTTCTGTCAGCAATTATTAGTAGTCCTACTCAACTTTATAGCTAAATAAGAGTGCAGACATATTTTATTTAGCCTATTTTAATGGTTTTTGTGCGGGTTTTAATGGGCTTTACAAGTTGTGTCATCTTGACGACAAAAACGAAATTCAGCTCTGTCGTGTAATGAAGGCACATGGCTAGCGCAGTGGTTAAACAGTCCGACCTGAATTCTCATGATCATTGGTTCAAATCCTCGTGGTAGCAGTGTAATAAACAATTAAAAATTTTAATTTCGCAGGGTAGCCTTCTGTCAAACCTGAGCAAATAAGTGATAAAAGTATCTGTGAGCCTGGCCTAGTGGTGAAGGCGGCAGAATGCTACCTTTATCATTGTGAGTTCGAATCGGCCTAGTGGATAACTGATATTTGTTAGAATCTCTTGAATTAGGCCTACATTTCATTCATAGGCCTATAATGTGACTCTTTTCATTATATTTCTTTCCGGTTTAATTGGCTGCTGTTGCGTTTATGGCCCACTCCCGGTCGCGCGCCGAACTCCACAAAATGATGCTCTCTCTCACTTCCACGATAACACATGGGTCAGCGTTAAACTTGATTTGAGTGTTCCACAATCACGAGTCATTAATTCCATACACACACCCCATCACATTTATTGAAACGGAACGAATACAAATAAGACACAAGATTTTTTTTTTAATGAAATCAATGCCTGTCGTGACATTTCATTGCACACCAGATGGCGCCAGTGAGAAATGAGGCTTCAAAAAATGCTTCGAATGCTTCGAACCTTTTTGCCTGAAAGCCTCATTGGTTCAGGAAGCCTCATTTGCCCATCACTACTGTTTATTGTCCTAGATTGCCTGTCTCATTTGCCCCTGTCTCATTGTCGTCCCCGATTTGTCTCTTTGTTGTCTTCCTACCTGTGCCCCATTGTGTTTGTCCTATCGTGGGTTCCCTGGTAATTGTCTGCTCTGTATTTAAGTTCCGTGTTTCTGTTGTCCTGCGTGGTGTCATTTTGATTTGTCTTGTCGCGGTGAAACCTCTGCCATTCCTTGTAAGTGTTAGCCTGTCTTCTGTTCTGTTAAGTGTCTTAGTTTAGTTGAGTTCATATTTTTCCCCCTCATGGGTTTTTGTTTTGTGGTTGTTCTGAGCATTTGATTTTGTTTCATAGAATCCTTAGTAAATAAATCGTCAACCTTTTCTTGGACCCCTTGTCTCAAGCGCTGCATTTGGGCTCTACCCTACTTAAAACCTGACAGTAATGTTATTTTCCTAGTTTTAATATTGCTTAATTTCACTGTTTAAACTGTTTTGTGTGGCGAAGAAGGTCAGAGCGCAGCAGTCTTTGACCGAGACAAGTAGTCAATGAGACCACGGCAAGATGACAAGTAGCCAATGAGACCACGCCAAGATTACACGGAGACCACGAGGCGTGACAAATATGAAGAAGCTTTAAGTTTGATTTTATCCTTTTTATTTGAAATGTTTAAGTTTGATTTTATCCTTTTTATTTGTAATGTGAACAATTTTCTTCAGTAAACAGTTTGAACTGTACACGGAGTCTTGCGTCATGGACTTAAAGGCTCAAAGAATTGGTCATAAATAGATACAGTGTATCTAAGCATTGAAGAAACTGCACCAGCAGCCTACAGTATATCTAAGCATTGAAGAAACTGCACCTACAGTATATCTAATCATTGCTGCAACAGCAGCCTACAGTGTATCTAAGCATTGAAGAAACTGCACCAGCAGCCTACAGTATATCTAAGCATTGAAGAAACTGCACCTACAGCCTACAGCCTACGGTATATCTAAGCATTGCTGCACCTGCACCAACAGCCATCAGCCTACAGTATACCTAAGCATTGATGCACCAGCAGCCTACAGTATATCTAAGCTTTGATGCACCAGCAGCCTACAGTATATCTAAGCTTTGATGCACCAGCAGCCTACAGTATATCTAAGCTTTGATGCACCAGCAGCCTACAGTATATCTAAGCTTTGATGCAACTGCAGCCTACAGTATATCTAAGCATTGCTGCACCTGCACCAGCAGCCTACAGTATACCTAAGCATTGATGCACCAGCAGCCTACAGTATATCTAAGCTTTGATGCACCAGCAGCCTACAGTATATCTAAGCTTTGATGCACCAGCAGCCTACAGTATATCTAAGCTTTGATGCACCAGCAGCCTACAGTATATCTAAGCTTTGATGCAAC
>NW_026946269.1:10000-15000 GCF_034702125.1 Engraulis encrasicolus | reverse complement strand
TTTACTTTAGGTCACATAGGTCAACAGGAACAATTCCAGGTGACTGTGATTACGGCTGATGAGGACTAAGGAAACGCACGGTGTTTACCGTGGCCGTGTGGATCCAGCCAAATTCAGCCAGCACATTTTAAAGGGCCGTACACACACGTCGCTGCTAGTTACTCGCTCAGCGAATGAACTCAATAGAATGTCAATGTGTTCCAGCGAGACTAGCAGGCGAGTAGGCTAGTACTGTACAAGCGATGCGATGTAGGCGGATCCCGAGTTGAAAATATTTTATCTTCGAGCGAGGCGAGTAAGCGAGTAACCAATTGGAAGGCAGAGTTCGGTACTTCTCGCCTGCTCATTGGCAGTTAAAGCCGCGGGAACTTTCAGCAAACGTTCCATGAAACAGAGGCGAGTAGACGAGCAAGCAAGAAGCTAGCAAATAGCAGCGATGTGTGTGTACGGCCCTTTATGCACAGCACGAGGGTGATCTCGTTTTTGTATTACACTTTTTTTGTTGCAATGAACGGGGAACAATCCAAAAAGGATTTTCTGACTGGAACTGCACTTTCTGCTGCGTGTGATAGAACATCTCAAGTCCAAGCCGAGGCTACAGGGCAGCCTCCACAGTATTTTTGGTATTTTGCTATTTGATAAGGATCCCCATTAGCAGAAGGCACCTCAATGAGGGTGGGTACAACGTCCTTTTCCATGTACCACTTTTAATTGTAAAAGGCCTACAATAAACGCAGAATATAACAAAGAGTAATTAGCTTTGAAGCAAAAGTAAGATATTGCTTCGTGATAAATAACTTTCTGTATATTGCTCCAAGTAGTTAGGAAATGGATCGCAACAAGAAAAGAAGAAAAACTGAGTGCGATCCATTTCCTAACTACTAGATTACTTCAGAGACACACCAACAAGACGGAAGAGCGCGGTGTGTGGAAGATATCCTTGTATATTGCTCCAAGAAGTACAGTGCATGGGTAAACGATCTACGACCCCTCACTCGTGCGAGTATATGAAGCTTATGAAGCATCTGATAGAATGGGGGGCCCCGGATGAAATTTTGCTTAGGGCCCCATTAAGGCTTGGGCCAGCCCTGCCTGGATATATTTTGTGAAAGTTTGATCAAACCGTTTTAGCTACTTTACACAATTTAGCCATTCTACAGTTGAGGACGATATTATTGGCCTCCCTCCTGAAATTAGACATTTCTCTTGATTTCTCAGTGAAAATGACCATTATGAACCGTTTCTGTTATTCTGGAAAAAATACATCTTTTTTGTTTAAACTCATTGTGAAAATGGATAAATCCAAATTCAACTCTTTGGCCTTTCTCTCCATCAGTGTATTTGTTTCCAGAATAAGAGAAATGGTTCATAATGGTCCTTCTCACTGATAAATCAAGAGAGATGTCTAATTTCAGGAGGGGGGCTAATAATATCGTCCTCAACTGTATATGTGTGATGAGGGCATATCACAAAACACAACATTTTGAAGCATGTGTGCATGTATGTGTGTGTGTGTGTGTGTGTGTGTGTGTGTGTGTGTGTGTGTGTGTGTGTGTGTGTGTGTGTGTGTGTGTGTGTGTGTGTGTGTATGCGCGTGTGTGCATGTGCATGTGTGCATGTGTGCATGTGTGCATGTGTGCATGTGTGTGTGTGTGTGTGTGTGTGTGTGTGTGTGTGTGTGTGGATCTTACTGTGAAGAGAGCTGGCAGATTGTTGAGCTTCTCGATTTCTTTGGGCATCCCCGTACTGTCCCAACGCACCAGGAAATTCTCACTGAGGAACAAACACACACACACACAGACCTTCACAATCATCATCATGATCACCACCACCACCACCACTACCATTGCCATACATATAGACCGCATTTTCTGGGATATATTATTGTATTTTCCACAGCATTATATTTACAGATACCTGATGACTTCTGACTGGTCGGGGTCGTAAATTGACATCAGCAGTTCGGCGTCTTCTCCGATGTTGCAGACGAAGTTCTTGAGGTTGAGCAGCAGGCTGTAGGTGTGGACCGTGGAGAAGAGAGTCTGGCGGCGCAGCTCAAGGTTCTGCAGACGAGACTACACACACACACACACACACACACACACACACACGCACACACACACACGCACACACACACACACACACACACACACACACACACACACACACACACACACACACACACACACACACATACGCACAAACACACACACACATTTCTAAGATGCTTATCCATGGCCTAGTGTCTGTGGCCTAGTGGTTAGAGAGTTGGTCTTTCAATCTGGGGGTTGCAGGTTCGAATCCCAACAAACCTCTCCCTACATCTCCATCCATGGCTGAAGTGCCCTTGAGCAAGGCACCTAACCCCACACTGCTCCAGGGACTGTAACCAATACCCTGTACCAAGGCACCTAACCCCACACTGCTCCAGGGACTGTAACCAATACCCTGTACCAAGGCACCTAACCCCACACTGCTCCAGGGACTGTAACCAATACCCTGTACCAAGGCACCTAACCCCACACTGCTCCAGGGGCTGTAACCAGTACACTGCAAAATAATAACTGTAAGTCGCTTTGGATAAATGAAAGCGTCAGCTAAGTGTAATGTAATGTAATATGATAGAACTGGACTGACACCTTAACACCTTATCAAGGCACTGTTTAGACATACTGTCCTGAAGCTTAACCATCTAAACCAGGGGTATCCAAACTTTTTTCTCTGGGGGCCACATTATTGTTCCTGACTGTGATCATGTGGGCTGTATACTAGGCCACTGCTTGTTATAGTCATAATTTCTACCACGGCAATCGCCATTACACACTGAAGAAGAGCTCTACCCGAAACGTTTGTAGGCGAATAAACAAAGAAAAATCTGAAGAGTGCAGTCCTTCACGTCCTTAATTCATAATGTCTAGCACAAAATAGCTCATCATTACAAGTGATTTGCAAAAAGAAGTGAGCGAGTACTTCACATGTTTTTTAGCTGCAAAAATGACTGTACTTGGATCTTACTAGAAAATGTTTGTTTTTTACTTAGTAAACTTTCATGTAAAGATCAAATTTGGCGATAGGCAGCCCAGTTTCAATGAGCAGCAGAGTTGCAGTACCTTTTTTGACCATTTCCTGCACAGTGTCCCTTTGAGTGTTTTATTTTGCTCATCAAGAGGCCTTCCTACAGTTTAATTTTCAATAACTAACTACAACTACACCCAACTACACCCAACTACACCCAACTACACCCAACTACACCTCACCCAACTACACCTCACCCAACTACACCTCACCTCACCCAACTACACCTCACCCAACTACACCTCACCCAACTACACCTCACCCAACTACACCTCACCTCACCCAACTACACCTCACCCAACTACACCTCACCTCACCCAACTACACCTCACCTCACCCAACTACACCTCACCTCACCCAACTACACCTCACCCAACTACACCTCACCCAACTACACCTCACCCAACTACACCTCACCTCACCCAACTACACCTCACCTCACCCAACTACACCTCACCCAACTACACCTCACCCAACTACACCTCACCTCACCCAACTACACCTCACCTCACCCAACTACACCTCACCCAACTACACCTCACCTCACCCAACTACACCTCACCTCACCCAACTACACCTCACCCAACTACACCTCACCCAACTACACCTCACCCAACTACACCTCACCTCACCCAACTACACCTCACCCAACTACACCTCACCCAACTACACCTCACCTCACCCAACTACACCTCACCCAACTACACCTCACCCAACTACACCTCACCTCACCCAACTACACCTCACCTCACCTCACCCAACTACACCTCACCTCACCCAACTACACCTCACCCAACTACACCTCACCTCACCCAACTACACCTCACCTCACCCAACTACACCTCACCCAACTACACACCTCACCCAACTACACCTCACCTCACCCAACTACACCTCACCCAACTACACCTCACCCAACTACACCTCACCTCACCCAACTACACCTCACCTCACCCAACTACACCTCACCCAACTACACCTCACCCAACTACACCTCACCCAACTACACCTCACCCAACTACACCTCACCCAACTACACCTCACCCAACTACACCTCACCTCACCCAACTACACCTCACCTCACCCAACTACACCTCACCCAACTACACCTCACCTCACCCAACTACACCTCACCCAACTACACCTCACCTCACCCAACTACACCTCACCCAACTACACCTCACCTCACCCAACTACACCTCACCCAACTACACCTCACCTCACCCAACTACACCTCACCCAACTACACCTCACCCAACTACACCTCACCTCACCCAACTACACCTCACCTCACCCAACTACACCTCACCTCACCTCACCCAACTACACCTCACCTCACCCAACTACACCTCACCTCACCCAACTACACCTCACCTCACCCAACTACACCTCACCTCACCCAACTACACCTCACCCAACTACACCTCACCTCACCTCACCCAACTACACCTCACCTCACCCAACTACACCTCACCTCACCCAACTACACCTCACCTCACCCAACTACACCTCACCCAACTACACCTCACCTCACCCAACTACACCTCACCTCACCCAACTACACCTCACCTCACCCAACTACACCTCACCTCACCCAACTACACCTCACCTCACCCAACTACACCTCACCCAACTACACCTCACCCAACTACACCTCACCCAACTACACCTCACCCAACTACACCTCACCTCACCCAACTACACCTCACCCAACTACACCTCACCCAACTACACCTCACCCAACTACACCTCACCTCACCCAACTACACCTCACCCAACTACACCTCACCCAACTACACCTCACCTCACCCAACTACACCTCACCCAACTACACCTCACCTCACCCAACTACACCTCACCTCACCCAACTACACCTCACCCAACTACACCTCACCCAACTACACCTCACCCAACTACACCTCACC
>NW_026946269.1:0-2500 GCF_034702125.1 Engraulis encrasicolus | reverse complement strand
CGCACACACGCACACGCACACAAACACACACACACACATGCACGCACACACGCACACGCACACAAACACACACACGAAAGGGAGGAGAATCATAATTAGACACCGCTACAGAAACACTGGGATAAGAAAAAAAAGAAGAGAAGAGGAGAAGAGAAGAGAAGAGAGGAGAGGAGAGGAGAGGAGAGGAGAGGGGAGGAGAGGAGAGGAGAGGAGAGAGAGGGGAGGAGAGGAGAGGAGGAGAGGAGAGGAGAGGAGAGGAGAGGAGAGGAGAGGAGGAGGAGAGGAGAGGAGAGGAAGAGGAGAGGAGAGGAGAGGAGAGGAGAGGAGAGGAGAGGAGAGGAGAGGAGAGGAGAGGAGAGGGAGGAGAGGAGAGGAGAGGAGAGGAGAGGAGAGGAGAGGAGAGGAGAGGAGAGGAGAGGAGGAGAGGAGAGAGAGGAGAGGAGAGGAGAGGAGAGGAGGAGGAAGGGAGGGGAGAGGAGAGGAAGGGAGGAGGAGAGAGGAGAGGAAGAGAGGAGAGGAGGAGGGGAGAGGAGAGGAGAGGGAGAGAGATAGGGAGAGGAGAGGAGAGGAGAGGAGGGAGGAGATAGTGGAGAGGAGAGGAGAGGGAGGAGGAGAGGGGGATACAGAGAGGAGAGGGGGAGAGGAGAGGAGAGGGGAGTATAGGAGGAGAGGAGAGGAGAGGAGAGGAGTGGAGAGGAGAGGAGAGGGAGGAGGAGCAGAGGAGAGGAGAGGAGAGGAGAGGAGAGTAGTGGAGAGGAGAGGGGGATACAGAGAGGAGAGGGGGAGAGGAGAGAAAGAGAAAGAGGGAGAGGAGAGGAGAGGAGAGGGAGAGGAGAGGAGAGGAGAGAGAGGGGGATACAGAGAGGAGAGGAGAGGAGAGGAGAGGAGAGAGTGGAGAGTGGAGAGGAGAGGAGGAGGAGAGGAGAGAGGAGAGGAGATGAGAGGAGAAGGGAGAGGAGATGAGAGGAGAGGAGAGGAGAGTAGTGGAGAGGAGAGGAGAGGAGAGGAGAGGAGAGGAGAGGAGAGGAGAGGAGAGGAGAGGAGAGGAGATGAGAGGAGAGGAGAGGAGAGGAGAGGAGAGAGGAGAGGAGAGGGGGGTAGTGGAGAGGAGAGGAGAGGAGAGGAGAGGAGAGGAGAGGAGAGGGGGATACAGAGAGGAGAGGAGAGGAGAGGAGAGGAGAGGAGAGGAGAGGAGAGGAGAGGAGAGGAGAGGAGAGGAGAAGAGAAGCGAAAATAGAATATAGGGGGGAGAGAAATGATTGAATATAGGATTATTAATGTAAATGTTATTTGTGTGTCTACTAGGATTCACAACAATAACAGCACAAAGCTCAATGTTCAAGTAGAGGAACAGTACATGTGTAATCTGGAAATCACCAAAGCATAACATTAAGGAACAATAATATAATACAGAACATTAAGGAACAGTAATGTACTGTAATCATCAAATCATAACATTAAAGAACAATAATACAAATCAAGAGCACACACCTGAAGTGAAGCACACATACTCACGCATATACACACACACACACACACACAGGCCGCGACATGCGTAAGCACACATGCACACACACACATACAGTATACATATATGGACAAGCATGTGTGTGTGTGCTAGGGGTGGTACGGTTCACAAATGTCACGGTTCGGTCCATATCACGGTTTCAAGGTCACGGTTTTCGGTTTTGTACGGTTCTGTTTTTTTTTTTTTTTTTTTTTTTAATAAAATGTATTATATAAAAATTAGAATGAAAATGTAAGCTTATCATGGGTATGTTGAATTTGACTTCATTTAACCCAACTGAAAGAGGAAAGATATCAATGATTTTAACATGCTTCCATTTATTTCACAAAAAGGGAGAACTAAGTCCTAACTTTTAAGTTGACAAATATTCAAATATTACATGCTATAACACATTTGACGTGTAAAAATAAAACAGCTACACTCCTGTAGGCAATGGGACCATTAGGTCAGTGCAGTATGACTATTTTGGTTAATGACACACTGAGAACGAATTGGACTTTTATTTTGATACCGCTTTCTGCGAGTTTTGCGCTTATGAATCAGTTGCTTCCTATCATGAAACTGCCGGCGGTGAGAAGCATAGAAGTAAAATCAGAAGTCAAATTCAATTTCAAGTGAACAAGTGATAGGGTTATGTTATGTTAAAATGTGAAAGTTAAGGTAACAAATAATTTTAAAAGATCGTTTTTTTAGAAGTGTATGCAAAAGAATGTTTCACAAAACTCCTGTGAAGCTGAGCCTTTTAAAACAGTCAAATTTTATTTTTGTTATAGTGTTAAACATCAATGTTAACTAGGCAACAGCACAAAGTCCCCTTCCGTCCATCAGAGTTTAACTGGCTACATATAATTAGGCCTACAGTTGATTGCAGTTAAGGACAGCGCAGTGAATCTGATGGATATGTTCAATTATCTCGCATTTTGCCGTCCGGAATACACTAGGCTACTGTAACGTAAGTCATAGTCTACTTTG
>NW_026946268.1:0-16819 GCF_034702125.1 Engraulis encrasicolus | reverse complement strand
TACCCTGGGGGGGCCTAGGCGCAGCCTATTAGCCTGTGGGGGCCCTAGGCTGCAGCTATCTAGCCGGGGGTATCGCCACTGCAGGGGGCCCCCGGCTGCGTTTGCTGGGGTGGGGGGGTCGCCAAATTGTGTTGGGGGGCCCCCGGTAGATATACCGGGGGGACAGGTGCAGCATAAAGGCGGGGGCCCAACTCCCCCATTTGTGTGGGGGGGTCCAGGGTAGCCATTCAGCTGGGGGCCCACTGCGTTTTTAATTTCCCCCACCCGATATTCTAGCCTGTGGGGGCCCTAGGCTGCAGCCATATCTAGCCTGTGGGGGCCCTAGGCTGCAGCCATATCTAGCCTGTGGGGGCCCTAGGCTGCAGCCATATATAGCCTGTGGGGGCCCTAGGCTGCAGCCATATCTAGCCTGTGGGGGCCCTAGGCTGCAGCTATATCTAGCATGTGGGGGCCCTAGGCTGCAGCCATATCTAGCCTGTGGGGGCCCTAGGCTGCAGCCATATCTAGCCTGTGGGGGCCCTAGGCTGCAGCCATATCTAGCCTGTGGGGGCCCTAGGCTGCAGCCATATCTAGCCTGTGCATTAATCCGGCCCTGGCAAGAGCAACAGATCCAGGCCTGCTGTGATTGGGCGGGGGGTCTGGACGGGGGACAACGACGACTTCCAGTCCTTTGTATTGCGGGGCCATAGAGGTAGAAAATAACACTAGAGAAGACACAGCAATTTGCGACAGCACTGGGAATTGGCAGCTGGAGCTTCCCAACTTCCGTAGGTAGTGTAGGCAATGCAAGTCAATGCATTACGCCCATTACGCAAGTCAATGCAACACGCCCACCCCTGTCAATTTTTTGACTAAAACTGTGAATTGAAATAACACATTAATCAAAGACCAGATTTGAAATGTCAGGCTAAATATCTACTTAAATCATATGAGCCGATAAAATACATTTAAAAAGCAAATAATATATTTTATGAACATAGCTAGCAACACACTTCAACTATTGTCCTTGTATAGTGTGTTGATGGTCATTTTCACATGATTAAGCCATTTTTGACAGAGGTGAGCCTCGTTCTCCGTTAATTTCCATTTCTCTGATCTACTTACAGATAATGGCCGCTACAGATTGCCGTAAAAAGGGGGCGGGGTCACCTAGTGTTCTTTTCTACCTCTATGGGCGGGGCCCAGTATAGAGCCCCACTGTCATCACTATCAAGTCTTTATGATTCTGCACTCATCAGTACTGGCACCAGGAGACAGACCTTCCCACACACACTCTCCCCTCTCCCTCTTGCTCGCTCTTCTGGTAACAACACACACTCCTCTCCCCTCTCCCTCTCTCTCTCTCTCTCTCGCTCGCTCTTCTGGTAACAACACACACTCCTCTCTCTCTCTCTCTCTCTCTCTCTCTCTCTCTCTCTCTCTCTCTCTCTCTCTCTCTCTCTCTCTCTCTCTCTCTCTCTCTCTCTCTCTCTCTCTCTCTCTCTCTCTCTCTCTCTCTCTCTCTCTCTCTCTCTCTCTCTCTCCCCCCTCTCTCCCCTCGCTCTCTCTCTCTCTCTCTCTCCTGGTAACAACACACGCCTCTCGCTCTCTCCCATCTCTCCTCTCTCTCCTGGTAACAAAGCCCTGTGGCCCGCTGCTGTCAGGTCTGCTCAGGCATGGATCACTGGACGCAACTCCGCCCCGGCATCGCAACGCAACGCGTACACACACACACACACACACACACACACACACACACACACACACACACACACACACACACACACACACACACACACACACACACACACACACACACACACACACACACACAGTGTTCAGCTGTCCATCTCAACTCAGCCCAGACATCGCAACACAACGCAATGCAACGCGTGCGCACGCACGCACACTCACACACACAACATCGCAGCAAGCAAAAGCCGTCTGTGTCTTCCAAATCAGCCAAATTCGTGAATACAAGAGAGGACACGTGCATACACATGAAACACACACACACACACACACACACACACACACACACACACACACACACACACACACACACACACACACACACACACACACACACACACACACACACACACACACACACACACACACCTCATCTGGGGTGCATTTCTCAAAGAACAACAACTCTCTCACCCCCCCACAATCGCACCTCTCCCCCCACACTCCCCCCACTCTTGCCCCTCTCCCCTCTCTCTCCCCTCTCCCCCCTCTCTCTCGCTCTCTCTCTCTCCCCTCTCCCCCCTCTCTCTCTCTCTCCCCTCTCCTCTCTCTCGCCACACTCGCCTCTCTCCCCTTTCTCTCGCTCTCTCTCTCTCTCCCCTCTCCTCTCTCCCCCCACACTCGCCTCTCTCCTCTCTCTCTCCGGTAGAGCCATCTGTGCCTTTCAAATCAGCCAAATTTGTGAATACAAGAGAACACACATGCATACACACACACACACACACACCTCATCTGTTGGTGTCTGTTGGTGAAGTCACAGTAGTCCTGCTACCAGCACGCACGCACGCACGCACACACGCACGCGCACACACGCCTCACCTGGTCTGTTGATGAAGTCACAGTGTGCTAGTCCCGCCACCTCCATGCGTTTGAGGAAGAGGACGGTGGGCGCGATACTGGACTCCAGCAGGCAGGGGGCGCACTCTGCAGGAAGCTTGGAGTCCTCTGGGTAGAGGCAGAACACCTTCCCTACAAAGACATGTAATGTAATGCAATGTAATGTAATATAATAATATAATATAATAGGCCTATAATATAATATAATATAATATAATATAATATAATATAATATAATATAATATAAAATAATATAATATAATATAATATAATATGTATTCATATAGCGTAGCTTGGAGTCCTCTGGGTACAGGCAGAAGACCTTTCCTACGGAGACGTACAATACAATATCATGTGAACAACAAGACTTCGTGGAATAGACAGGATTAGGAGGAGGACACAAATCAATCAGCCCTATATGGTGTACGGGACGTGTGTGTGTGTGTGTGTGCGTGTGCGTGTGAGTGTGAGTGTGAGTGTGAGTGTGAGTGTGTGAGTGTGAGTGTGAGTGTGAGTGTGAGTGTGAGTGTGAGTGTGAGTGTGAGTGTGCGTGTGCGTGTGCGTGTGAGTGTGAGTGTGAGTGTGAGTGTGAGTGTGAGTGTGAGTGTGTGTGTGTGTGTGTGTGTGAGTGTGAGTGTGAGTGTGTGTGTGTGTGTGAGTGTGTGTGTGAGTGTGTGTGTGAGTGTGTGTGTGAGTGTGTGTGTGTGTGTGTGTGTGAGTACAACTTGACAATGTCTGTCTGAGGGCTGGAACATGCTTGCTGGGGAGTACACTTGTACAGTATGTGCACATTTTGAGCATGAATGCGTTGCAACATATTGTACATATTATATCAGTTTTGCACATGTTTTACACAACATACACATGCGTGCGCAAGGTGCAATATTGACAACTTTCAGGGGCGATCTTCTGGAAAACTGCATAGGTCAGTGATGTTGCGAAACAAACATGACCATTTTTGAGGAGTGCTTCACTGGCCATCTGCCCAAGTATTAAGCAACATGATCTCCAAAAATTCCGTGCTCCTGGACACGGATGTTAAGGACACAAAATCCGTGTCCAGGAGCACAGATTTTGCCAAAATTCTGTGCTTCTGGAAACAGAATTATTTTCCGTGGTGGACACGCAGAAGTGCTCTCTCTATACTCCCACAACTCTGGTCTGGGCACAGCTACTTTACTTACATTCATTATATGAATCTGATAGCCTAGCAACCAACTGGAAAAGGTATTTTCTCAAAAATATGTCTTTAATGACAGGTTAAGATTAGGGAATGTTTTGGTCAGGGCTCAACTTAAATTGCTATAGCATTATTTTGTTTAGGATTAGCATTTGGTATGTATTTTCTAATGACAGAGTTAACACAGTGCTGTGGTAATAGCCTATAGAAAGCACTTCCGTGTGCCCATCACGGAAAACAATTCCGTGTCCAGGAGCACGGAAAACAATTCTGTGTCCAGGAGCACAGAATTTTGGCAAAATCCGTGCTCCTGGACACGGATTTCGTGTCCTTAACAATTCCGTGTACAGGACCACGGAAAACAATTCTGTGTCCAGGAGCACGGAATTTTGGCAAAATCCGTGCTCCTGGACACAGATTTTGTGTCCCTAACATCAGTGTCCAGGAGCACGGTATTTTTGGAGATCAGGCTGTATTAAGCCATGTGGTCTGATAGTTCTGTAGCAGGTATGTGCTCTTGGTTCACACTCAGGTGTATGCGTAGCCTACGTAATACCACACAGCGAGCATGTTCCTGCCTTGACAGGTTTCACAGGTGAAGTCAAAGATCCTCCTCTGAGGTCTGCTGATGCATGTGGAGCATGGCACATGTACAATAGTCTTGTGATCAGGCCCGTTGCGTAAAGGTAAGCAATGTAGGCAGTTGCCTAGGGCCCCCGAGTAGGAGGGGCCCCCCAAGGACGACAGGTTATGTATTCAACAGCAATGACGATTTTAAATAGCTTTATAATAAGACACTGTCATCTCAGTATGAAGGGCTCTGAATCCTAGAAACGGGCCTGCTTGTGATGTTATGTGTACTGTGTTTCCTGTCTCAAACGAGTCTTGCTCAGGGATGCAAAATGAATTCAGTGCCAACTGTCAATAAAGTGTCGTGTCGTGTCGTGTCGTGTCGCGTCGCGTCGCGTCGCGTCGCGTCGCGTCGTGTCGTATCGTACCCGAGGCCTTGGTCAGCTGCTTGCGGATATCTGCATGACATCGACTGATGGGCCTTATGACCTCTGCAGACGCCCGCACTCGAGGGTTGTACACCTGGGACACACACACACACACACACGCACACGCGCACACACACACACGCACACGCGCACACACACACACACACACAGTCACAATTAGGGTTGCCAACGGCCCTCTTGAAATAAGGGAATTGTCCTGTATTCACACACTAATGTACCTGGGGGGGTGGGGGGGTAAATGGACTAATGTTAATTTACGTATTTTGACCCATTGTTAAAACTTGCGTATTTCCTCATCACCCCTGTGTCGATCACGAAGTTGAGTCACAATTAGGGTTGCCAACCGGCCCCTTAAAATAAGGGAATTGTCCTGTAATTCGCACACACAATTAATTTACATATTTTGACCCACTGTTAAAACTTGCGTATTTCCTCATCACCCCTGTGTCGATCACGAAGTTGAGTCACAATTAGGGTTGCCAACCGGCCCCTTAAAATAAGGGAATTGTCCTGTATTCACATACTGCTACCCAGGTAGCAAGCACAGTCGGCCCGATCTTGGCAGAATGTCGGCACTGTCGGCTGAGTGTCAGCTCGGCTGGAACACTGGTTACCGTGACTCAGCCAACACTTCATAGAACACTGAAAATAACTGTCACTTCATGCAGTAACTGAGCCAACATTCGGCGAGCACTGAAAATAACTGTCGGTCTCATGCAGTAACTGAGCCAACACTGAGCCGACACTGAAAATAACTGTCGGCATACGGTAATAGGGCCATTATTGGCCAAAGCCAGAATTGGGCCGACTGTCAGCACTCATCTCAACAATGGGCCAGATAAACTTTGCTACCTGGGTAATTTACATATTTGGACCCACTGTTACTTACGTATTTCCTCTCCACCCCTGTGTCGATGACGAAGTTGAGTCACAATTAGGGTTGCCAACCGGCCCCTTAAAATAAGGGAATTGTCCTGTGTTCACACTTTGGACCCACTGTTACTTACGTATTTTGACCCACTGTTAAAACTTGCGTATTTCCTCATCACCCCTGTGTCGATCACGAAGTTGAGTCACAATTTGTCCCGTATTCACATACACAGTTAATTTACATATTTGGACCCACTGTTACTTACGTATTTCCTCTCCACCCCTGTGTCGATGACGAAGTTGAGCGTGTCGACGGTCCAGAACATGTCCTCCGCCTGGCTGTGGGAGAGGAAGACGCGACGGCTGCGGCTGTGGGGGGGCTGGTCCTCCTGTGGGGGGGCACAGGGGCAGGACAGGGGCCCCAGCCGGCCTGGGTAGAGGGCCACGGGCACCAGCTGCCCCAGACCCCCCCCACTCAGCCTGGCTCCCTCCTTACACAGGATGCCATACGCACACTCCACCTCCTGCAGCGGGACACAAGCACAGCCATTACAGACTTACCGCGCAAATAGACCAGGCGCGATGCGATTCAAGCGACAGAGTGCAGCAGCAAGCGATACGAGCGATTGAGGAGACTAGAGTATGTCCGTACAGGCAGAAGGCAAAGCATTCAAGCATTCCCATTGGCTGTGGTCACTGACCTCTATGAAGTCATTGGCTGTCGCGGCTTGTTGCCGAACCGCGTCATAGAAAGTTGAAAAGATTTCAACTTCAAACTGTCGCGCTCGTCGCGCAAATCGCTCTAGTGTCCAGAATCGCTTTTGTCGCGCAACTCAATACAAAGTCAATTACTTCCGTCGCTCGACTCGCTCAGATCGCCGCTGGTGTATTTCTGCGGTTAAAGGTGCACCGTCGTGTAATATTTAAATTATGAGTAAGAACATTATATAGGACTACAGTATATACAGTGGCAAACATTTAAATTATGAATAAGAACATATAGGCCTACAGTAAATACAGTGGCATAATATTTAAATTATGAGTAAGAACATTATATAGGACTACAGTATATACAGTGGCAAACATTTAAATTATGAATAAGAACATATAGGCCTACAGTAAATACAGTGGCATAACACAAACATTTAAATTATGAGTAAGAACATTATATAGGACTACAGTATATACAGTGGCAAACATTTAAATTATGAATAAGAACATATAGGCCTACAGTAAATACAGTGGCATAACACAAACATTTAAATTATGAATAAGATTAGTATAGATATTGTAGGTCTACCATTTGTGATGCGAGGAGGGGAAAGTTGCTACGCAGCCTACCACGCGAGCATTTTTGTTTTAGTTTCCAACAATCAGAGGTTGAAGAAGGACGCACACACATAGGGACGCATACACATTTTGTCCGGCAGTTAGCCAGACAAAAATGCATTAAAATGCATGAAATTGCATCTAAGACAGGCAAAATGTCTTGGGGGAGCACCCCCAACCCCCCCTTTCCAAATATATGGCCCCCTTTCACCGAGGAGATGGTCACCCTACACGCACACAGTAGTAATAATCCTAAAAACGATTACTCTTTTACCCAAAATTGTACATCAGGACTTTTTAGCTCATAAAAGGTTTGATGTCTTCTGAACCTTTTCACAGGACTTTGCACAAGCTATGGACAAATGCTGGTCTTTGTGCAGAATAAGATAGGTTAAGTCCTTCAGCTACTTTCTAAGACCAGCTAACACTGATTTAAGTCTATTACTGTTTCAATTAAGTCCCCATTACTCAGGATCAGCCTAATGGTCTAAATTGTTTAAACTCTAATTTCTAACAGAGGTAAGAAATCCCCGGCTTACATAGGATAACTGAAGTAGGAAATACCACCTACTTACAACCAACACACTGGAATAGAGCAGCAGAGTAGAGTAGGGTAGAGTAGAGTAGAGTAGAGTAGTAGAGTAGAGTACAGTAGAGTAGAGTACAGTAGAGTAGTAGAGTAGAGTAAAGTAGAGTAGAGTACAGTAGAGTAGAGTACAGTAGAGTAGTAGAGTAGAGTAAAGTAGTGTAGTGTAGAGTAGAGTAGAGTAGAGTAGTGTAGAGTAGAGTACAGTAAAGTAGAGTAGAGTAGAGTAGAGTAGAGTAGAGTAGTGTAGTGTAGTGTAGTGTAGTGTAGAGTAGAGTAGAGTAGAGTAGAGTAGAGTAGAGTAGAGTAGAGTAGAGTAGAGTAGTGCAGTGTAGTGTAGCGTAGCGTAGTGTAGAGTAGAGTAGAGTAGAGTAGTGCAGTGTAGTGTAGCGTAGCGTAGTGTAGTGTAGAGTAGAGTTGTAGAGTAGAGTACTTTTAATAATCCAGAAGGAAATGTAGGTGTCTGACAGTTTAAATGGTAGATACACAAATACAAAAGATACACAAAGCGCAATACAGACATACCAAGACCTAATACACGCAAAACGGTCTCAAAAGTAAAATAACACGCCACTATTTTCAGCAAATACACAGCTCTCATTCCCAGAGAAACAGTATTGGCCTCGGCCTCGGCCTCGGCCTCCTGTGCTTGTAGTGTTATTGTGCTGTGCTGGGAACACAGTGTTGTTATTGTCTCTCTCTGTTGACACTGTTCATAATTAGGACCATGCAGACCACACTGCCAGGGGCTGAATAGGGAGAGCAAGCGGCATTCTGTACAGGACAAAGAGGACCCCTGCTTCGCTTCCCAAGAAATGTGGCCATGACACACAATACAGTTCTCTACAGACTACAGACAATACAGCTTTCCAATGACGGTCATGAGAATGTACTTATAAAGAGCAAAGTGAAAAATATTATGTGAAAGCCCATTGGGAAACTCCAACTCCCATTGTCATTGTGACACAGCACTCCACAGCACACAAGTGAACACTGCAAAGTGTGTGCACACAACGAAATTGCATTTATGCCTAACCCGTGCAAGGGGGCAGCCTTCAATGGCGCCCCTAGGAAGCAGCGTGGTGGTAGGATGGTACCATGCTCAGGGTACCTCAATCATGGAGGAGGATGGGGGGAGAGCACTGGTTGATTACTCCCCCCCACCAACATGGCGCGTCGGGAGTCGAACCTGCAACCTTTGGGCTACAAGTCTGACAATGACGCATCAATGAGTTTGAGCTGTTACACCGGCGACCCAGGTTCGAGTCCGGCCTGGGTCGTTTGCCGACTCTTCCCCGTCTCTCTCCCCATTCACTTCCTGTCTGCCTCCCCTACTGTCCTATCAACAATTAACCCTCCTGTTATCCTTGGGGTCTATTTGACCCCTTTCAATGTTTAACGTCTGAAAAATACATGAAGTACATAATTCTTTTGCTTCATATTTGATGACTTTTCCTAAATATATGGGGTCAATGTGAAAAAAGTGAAATTTACACAAAAATGATTTCCCTAAGTGCTGTACACGTTTTGGTTACATCTGTGTTCCTTGGGGTCAATTTGACCCCAAATTATTTTAAGTGTATTAAACATAAATGGAACATCCATATTTTCCTAATACATGTTCCAATCTGTCTATATTATGTCAAATACATGAACATAAGTTATTTAGAACAGAACATTTTGCTTTATTTAGGGCTCTGATAACTAACAATATGTATGATGTGGACGAGGGCCAAAACTAATGCAAGGCAACTTTTGGGCAGTTGTTGCACATTTTCGCCTGGTCATGGATTAGTTCTTTTGGTGTGTGGGCTGTGTGGGGGGGTGCTAGGACTTATCTAAAGGGCGTTTTATGTCCCCAACAAAGCAACAGTAAATATTTCAGGCATAAACCGATGCAAAAGTTTTTGCTTCTACTGATTTTCTAAACATTTAAATGGCTGGGGTCAAAATGAGGATAACAGGAGGGTTAAGTCAAAAAGACCCCCCAAAAAATATTTTTAAAAATATTACATTGAATTGAAATGAATCATACCTGTACATAGCTGTGCGGAGGCGAGGAAGACCGCTCACTTCCTGTCTAACCGCAGAAATACACCAGCGGCGATCTGAGCGAGTCGAGCGACGGAAGTAATTGACTTTGTATTGAGTCGCGCGACAAAAGCGATTCTGGAGACTAGAGCGATTTGCGCGACGAGCGCGACAATTTGAAGTTGAAATCTTTTCAACTTTCTATGACGCGGTTCGGCGACAAGCCGCGACAGCCAATGACTGTATAGAGGTCAGTGACCACAGCCAATGGGAATGCTTGAATGCTTTGCCTTCTGCCTGTACGGACATACTCTAGTCTCCTCAATCGCTTGTATCGCTTGCTGCTACACCATAGAGGTAGAAAATTAGCCTGATAAACCAGACTAAATGTGGATGTCTAATTTAGCCTGGCCTCGATGCATAATACATCCGAAGATTGTTGATGAGAACAACCTTCCCTCAAAACCCTGCCCGCTTTGATTCAAAACACATCATTGCGTTGTAATTGGTTTGCCAGATTCATGGCATTCTGGCTTCATTGAATCATTATGCGAGGCCAGACCCACCCGTAGACAAAACATTTTGCCGTCCAGCGGGTGGTGCTGGTTCACCAGGCTAGTAGAAAATAACACTAGAGAGGACACAGAAATTTGCGACAGCACTGGGAAATGGCAGCTGGAGCTTCCCAACTTCCGTAGGTAGTGTAGGTACTTTCAGGCAATGCAAGTCAATGGAGAACACGCCCACCCCTGTCAAGAAATTAACTAAAACTGTGTAAATATAAAGTAACACTTTAATCAAAGACCAGATTCGAAATGTCAGGCTACATATCCACTGAAATCATATGAGTCGATAAAATACATTTAAAAATCAAATAATATATTTGATGAACATAGTTAGCAACACACTTCAACTATTGTCCTTGTATAGTGTGTTGATGGACATTTTCACATGATTAAGCCATTTTTGACAGAGGTGAGCCTCGTTCTCCGTTAATTTCCATTTCTCTGATCTACCTACAGATAATGGCCGCTACAGATTGCCGTAAAAGGGGGGCGGGGTCCTCTCTAGTGTTATTTTCTACCTCTATGTGCTACACTCTGTCACTTCTCATCGCCGCTGGTGTATTTCTGCGGTAAGGCTTCACTGCTCGATCATAAAAGAGGCCAAAGATCATTGTTATAAATACCTGTGCGCAGGCGAGGAAGACGGCGATGTCCCCCTGCTCCCGTGTGCGGTGTATCTCTAGAGCGAGCCGCAGCGCTGGGTAGAAGTAATCCTTGTGACCGCCCCCGCCGCCGCAACCGCTGCTGTGCACCACCTCCGCCCCCTCCAGCCTCTCCAGCCGCAGCAGGGGCACGCCGCCCCCGAAGTGGCCCAGCAGCCTCTCCTCAGCTGGGGGAGCGCCCGCCCCGTAGTGGCCCAGTAGCCTATCCTCAGCTGGGGGCACGCCGCCCCCGTAGTGGCCCAGCAGCCTCTCCTCAGCTGGGGGAGCCGTCAGCACCACGGCCCGCAGGTCGGGCCTCTGGACCAGAACCTCCTTCAGCAGGCCCAGCAGGATGTCGGTGCTGACCGTGCGCTCGTGGGCCTGGTCCAGAACGATGGCCCCGTAGTGTTCTAGAATGGGGTCGGACATCATCTCGCGGAGGAGAACGTCGTCCGTGCAGTATCTGGGGGACGAGAGACGGATAATAGTTCATAATGAAAGTGAAAAAAAAAAAGTGAAAGCCCATTGGGAAACTCCAACTCCCATTGTCATTGTGACACAGCACTCCACAGCACACAAGTGAACACTGCACACTGCACACAACGAAATTGCATTTATGCCTCACCCGTGCAAGGGGGCAGCCCTCAGTGGCGCCCCATGGGGAGCAGTGCGGTGGGACGGTACCATGCTCAGGGTACCTCAGTCATGGAGGAGGATGGGGGAGAGCACTGGTTGATTACTCCCCCCACCAACCTGGCGGGTCGGGAGTCGAACCGGCAACTTCTGGGATGCAAGTCTGACGCCCTAACCGCTCACCCATGACATAACGAATGTATGTAAACATTGCACATGGCATGAAATGGGTAGGTTTGCTTCTTCATATGGCTCATACTAAAAAAGTGGCCAATTTCTTCTTTTCCTCATAAAATATTTGTCTATGTAAGTTTTCTATATATTTTTCTTGTGCAAAGGTCTTCCTGGCTCAAGCACACAACACTACCAAGTGGCTAGAAGAAAATCAACTGAGACACACACAGGAGACCACACACTGAGAGCTGTATAAAAAGGTTGATAATCTATAAGTCTCAGCATGGTCTCTGGCTTCTCCTCCTGAGGTATTCTGAATTTTCAGACTGCTTGGGAACATTTTCCAGCGGACTGCCCTTCCTTGGTTCTACTGCTGTTATAATCCTCTGACATGACATGAGAAGGACCATTTCTTCCAAACTAATAAACACTCTCTCGGACTCGTGTTCAAACCACCCACTTGTGTTGTATGTGTGGTGCTGTGTTCAAAGTGTGATCGAGAAAGATGTAGTTAATAAAGGACACAAAAGAGGTGTGTATGCATTAACCCATTGACGCTTAAGGCACCTTCAAAAAAGGGTGCTGAATGCCTGACCCCTTTCTAAGAAAAGCTGTCCTCAGCCTGTAAAAACCTACATATCTCAGCCTCTGAAGCACATAAAAATATGCAACAAGTTGCATTTAAATGCCAAGACACTCATCTTTCATTGGAATGTGTTCAGTCATCTCAAACAAACAGATTTTTTTCTTATAAAGTTGTCTCAAATCTCATGAGCCTGAATGTTGCGTAATGCAGCTCCAGACGCCAGGGACAATGTTGCGTAACGCAACATCAGGCATCAATGGGTTAAGCGTGTCTGTTTCTGTCTATGAGTCATAGTAACTACTGTCTACTGTACATTCATGGAGCTAGACATTCACATTGTTTCCAGTGGTGTTATCATTAGAACATTAAGCCAATCACGCCAGTGTGCAATACATGTGCATGCACATGCACATGCACAGACGCAGGCACACACACGTCATGCACAGTCAACAGTGAAGTTGAAACATAGCCTACTTTGAATTTAGAAACATTGTTTATGGAGATGAATTGAATGCTGAAGCGTTTCAACACACTTGCATGTCGGCTTTTTAGGCATCAGCCATCTGCCTGTTTTATTGTAACATTCATTAGCCTGATAGTCATTGTCTTTCAAATCTTTTTGAGACTTGGTCTGACCAAGAGCATAACAATTAACATTTACCAAACAACATTTCCCAAATGGCCTCCCTTGGTTTGCTAATGATTGTTTGCTTCCCAACAAAGTGGGAGGAGTTCCCGTATTTGAGGGAACTCAGAAAGTACTTGCATTGACTCTTGACCTGACTGGTAGCAACGCTGAAGCTGTTGAGTCACTAGGAGGCCACGGCCAGGCCAACATTTATAACATTCAGACACTATGTTCACATTATCTAAATATTTTCTGGGAAAAAAATCTGAAGTACGCTGAAAAAAACAGACTCTATGAAGTAGAAAATATGGGGCAGTCAGCGGCCGTTAATGCGGTCTGGAATTTACCAGAGTGACCTTCCAAGTCTGCAGCATGAGCTATTTTGGTACACGATTCCAACACAATTAGATACATAATAATATAATAGGATACAAAGGTGCAGCTTTGGCTTGGGAAGTGGTGGGGACATTAATATGGCAAATTGTCTGGCTAGGCTAGTTTTGTATGCTTGTCAAAAAGTGGTGGGGACAAGCTAGTAGGTTTATCTCAAAAGTGGTATGGACATGTCCCTACCATCCACGCCTAACATGACACCCATGAGTAGGATAACCACAAAGCAAATGCTGCACTCTGAGTGGTTGTGTGTGAGAGTAGGTAAAATATTCTGACCACAACTATACACCATTTTGGTGACTGTGACATGAATATGGGGGCAGGTGTGGCGTAATGGTTAGGGAGGTGGTCTTAAGATGTGTCACATGGTTTAAGCAGAGAAGTTCTATGAGGACTAAGAAATGTTTTACAGTGTTTCCCATACATTGAGGAAACTATGGCGGCCCGCCATAGTTTAAATTTGGCCGCCATAGTTTACGAAAATGTAAAAAACAATTTTTTTTTTTAATTTTTTTTTTTTACTTTTTTTTACTTTTTTTTTTTTAACGATATCCGTTTTTGTTAAAAACGATTTGAATTACGATTTTGAATTTCCTTCGCATTTTCCTCCTGGAGTAAATACATCCTATAGACTCTGTATTGGTTAGATACCGTAAGTAGTCCCACGGTAACACAGAATGAGGGGAAAGCATTAGGAAGTGACCGTAAGGGTATTACAGTTGATTCATGTGTGCACACGTGTAACATCGGGTGAGTAACAGAACATGTGCGCAACGATGCGTTATGACACGCCGATATGCGAGGATCTTCGTCCAAATCGCTAGTCGCATGCATCATCGCTAACTGCGTTTACATCGCGTGCCGTACACACACGTCGCTGCTAGTTACTCGCTCAGCGGATGAAGTCAATAGAATGTCTACGTGTTCCAGCGAGTCTCGCTGGCGAGTAGGCGAGGAGAGTACAAGCGATGCGATGTGGGCGGGTTCCGAGATAAACTTATTTTATCTTCGAGCGACGCGAGTTAAGCGAGTAACCAATTGGAATGCAGGATACAGATTATTGACAGGTTACGTTGCCCCTGTGGTGTTCTGACCACCCAACTTCTGCACGCAATCACACTTTGAAGTGTTGAGGAAAATACATCCAATACAGTGTACACCATCAAAGGCTCATATGCATGGTTGTGCACAGCACACGATCAACGTTAAACAGCGTAGGTCTACATTTTGTTTCGTACGGACGTTATTGGCGCGGACAGCGGGAACCATGACAACCAGTAAACAAAATCACCCAGAGCGAGTGGCAAGTAGGCGAGTGAGCAAGTAGCGAGTAAATAGCAGCGACGTGTGTGTACGGCCCTTAAGGGAAATGTTAGTTGTTGACATGTATGGAATTCACTTCAATTTGTGCTGTTTCTTGCTTCAGTTGTGGACAAAACGATTGGCCAAACTCACAATAGAAAGCCTGTGCTGTGCTACTGTCCCAGAGAGCTGAAAAAAAAAACCTTCATAGAAGAAGTCACACTTAACAGGGGTGTTAACCAATCCAATGAGTTCTCTCATTGCTCTCTCTCTCTCTCTCTCTCTCTCTCTCTCTCTCTCTCTCTCTCTCTCTCTCTCTCAGTAGCCTACTATTTACCCATAACAAATGTGAATTTCTGAGCCCTTTTTAATTTGTAGCCTATACCACTGAAGGCATGATAATGCTTCATCATATTTTAGAAATAGGGCCTATGTGCCTTTTATATACCAAATGTTTATCATTTTGAAATTGTTTCAGTTGTTTATGACTTGTGTATGACTGAACTTATCTCTGCATACTATCAGTGCTGCATTGCTTTGTAAAGATAGGCTATTCAACACACTTTAAAAACACACTGAAAAGATACGGCCATAGTAGCCTACTGAAAACATTTGGTTCATAATAATGGTGATTAATAAATGGTGCCAGTGGTCTTAAATTTTCATACTGACATCCTTGAATTTGACTTGGTAGATCACGGCAGACCATCAACTTCAAAAGTAGATCTTGGTTAAAAAAAGGTTGGGCACCCCTGCTATAGAGAGAACCACGAGTGCTTGAAAGACAGGGATCAAAAGCCTAGTCAAGTTGTTGTAGTTTACTTGGGTTTGGGAGCAATATAAAAAACCTTCAGAGAAGGGACAGTTGGGATGAGTTTACTAACACTCCCTAGGCTTTGTTTTACAGTTGTAATGAGTTTGGTGACAGACCTTCATTGACACAGCAGAGGAGACATCGGGCTGCATATAGAAATTAATGTGTAATGAATGTGAATATAGAAATAAATGTGTAATATGTTGTTCAGCCCTTTTAATGGGAGGAATTTGGAAAAAACTGGCCCTGTGACCAGCACCCCTCATGTAGAATGTGTACGCCTACAGATATGTGTGGGGGAAAAGGCATAGCCTACCCTCTAAGACCCTTTTCGTCTATGCGTTTAAACAATTTCACAGTGCTCTTAAATTCTTATCTCTGCTCCTATTTTGTTTTATTATTGTTTCCCAGACCCCTGCATGAGGGACGAATGAAACTGTGTTGTAAACAGAAATTATTCACTGTACTGCATTTTTGACAATGACAATGTACTACTATTATACAAGTCATGGGTAAAATCTTATGTAGCCTTATTTCTCAAAATATAAATGGCTGAAATATAGGCCCAGGCCTACAGTTTCTCCATGCGCCAATGTCATACTGTAGTCATTGTTTTGCGTTTTGCATTTACGCTGCAGGAATACACCCCGCCCCCACACAAAAAAAGGCCCGTGTGAGAAGACCCCCCTCCCCCCGGACAAAATAAACCCCGGCTGCCCCCATAGTTTCCAAAATTTCTGTGGGAAACACTGGTTTTAGTTTAAAATTCGGCACAGGCTTTTCTGGCCTCGACCCAGCCTGATCTCCAAATTTCCGTGCTCCTGGACACGGATGTTTGGGACACGAATTCTGTGTCAGCTTCAAGGATTTTGCCAAAATTCTGTGATCCTGGACACTTGTTTTCCGTGATGGACACACGGAAGTGCTTTCTATATTCCCACAGCACTGTGTTAACTCTATCATTAGGAAATACATACCAAATGCTAATCCTAAACAAAATAATGCTATAGCAATTTAAGTTGTGCCCTGACCAAAACAATCCCTAACCTTAACCTGTCATTAAAGACATATTTTTGAGAAATACCTTTTCCAGTTGGTTGATAGGCTATCAAATTCATATGATGAACAAAATAATACTAGCTGTGCCCAGACCAAAACAATCCCTAACCCTAACCTGTCAGTAAGAAATGTTTTTTGACAAAAAATATTTGAAATTTGAGAAATCCTGAGAAAACACAAGACTGTGGAAACATAGAGCTGTGGGAGTATAGAGAGAACACTTCTGTGTGTCCATCAAGGAAAACAATTCCGTGTCCAGGAGCACAGAATTTTGGCAAAATCCGTGAAACTGACACGGATTTCGGATCCCAAACATCCGTTCTGGAGATGATGTTGCAGCGCTCAACCAGTAGCAAGCCGAGGGAGGTCGGTTAACGAGGCCGCTTGGGAAACATTATTCGTTATCTTCTTGGTCAGACTAACATGCGGGTAGAGATTTTAAA